>NW_027189430.1:0-199357 GCF_040958095.1 Procambarus clarkii | reverse complement strand
ACATTATATGTAGAGTTTACGCCTCTAAAAACACATGTAGCTTTTCTTATCTACGTAGATTTATTGATTTTATAAATAATGATACACTTCATTTTGTTGCATACGTTTTTGGGAAACTTTTAAAAATCTGTATTATTGCACTAAATACATCTGGGATAAAAATCCTTCTCTCTAGCTGAGTGTCGTAGAAATGATTTTGGTTCACAATTGTGGGCTGTGAAAGCAATTGAACATTGTTGAAAAATTGTATAATTTTTTTTTTTCCTCCTTCTCTATTTAGGCTGAGATGCTGAAACTTGGCCTAGGTGCAGCACCTTTCACATGTATCAGGATAATAAATTATGAATACCCTACAACAACTCTCATAGTTCCGGTCAGATCCCCCCTTAGGGTAGTGAGACCACGTGGTACCCTAAAACAAAAACACAACACTTAGGGGTACCCAAAACACTGGCAAATACTACCCACAGGTCTCACCAATCGTTACTACCAGAGTAGGCACACTTAAAACACACCGTACTTAACTTAATGGTACAGGAACTTAAGGTAAGGGAAATAAGTAAGAGGAGAAGGGAGGAGAGGAGAGGTGCAGCCACAGAGTAGGTCTCGACACCACGAACGCCAGCCAGAGAAGAACGCTCCCAGCGACCAGCTCAGGCCTCCCCCATTGTGGTGGTGCTGGAGGAGCCTAATTGATCGTGCAGCTAAGCACATTAAAAATCTTCCCCTATGCAACATATTGTTACTTTCCTCATTCTCAGGATAGTTAATCTTATAACAATGTTATACTTAATTCACAACAAGCTCAAGAGTTTGAATGCTTGTGAGCAACAAGATTCGTCCTACGTTTGGCAGGGAAGATACGAACAGAGACACATCGACTTGCGTCTTGCTAATCTAACGTAGCTTATTTAGTTCAATTTTGACCTCTGGCTTCCATTTGAGGAACCAGGGTCGTAACAGGCACAATCAGAGAACACTGTATGAACATCAGAGGTCCATGGTTGTTCAACGTCCTACCAGCAGCATCAGAAATATTACAGGAACAACCGTGGACATCTTCAAGAGGAAACTAGATTGTTTCCTTCAAGGAGTGCCGGACCAACCGGGCTGTGGTGGGTATGTGGGCCTGCGGGCCGATCCAAGCAACAACCTGGTGGACCAAACTCTCACAAGTCAAGTTTGGCCCCAAGCTTGGGGAGTAGAAGAACTCCCAGAACCCCATCAACCAGGTATCAACCTAGAAGTGCTTGCCTTCATGTGCTCACCTAGATCTGCTCACCTAGTTGTGCTCACCTACACGTGCTCACCTACATGTGGTCACCTAGATGTGTTCACCTACATGTGCTCACCAACATGTGCTCACCTTCATGTGTTCACCTAGATGTGCTCACCTAGAAGTGCTCACCTAGATGTGTTCACTTAGATGTACTAACCTAGAAGTGATCACCTACATGTGCTCACCTAGATGTGCTCACTTAGAAGTGCTCACCTACATGTGTTGACCTAGATGTGTTCACCTAGATGAGCTCACCTAGATGTGTTCCCCTAGAAGTGCTCACCTACATGTGTTCACCTAAATGTGCTCACATACATGTGCTCACCTAGAAGTGCTCACCTACATGGGCTCACCTAGATGTGCTCACCTACATGTGCTTACCTATGTGTGCTCACCTATGTGTGCTCACCTAGAAGAGCTCACCACCATGTGCTCACCTAGAAGTGCTCACCTACATGGGCTCACCTAGATGTGCTCACCTACATGTGCTCACCTATGTGTGCTCACCTAGAAGAGCTCACCTACATGTGCTCACCTAGATGTGTTCACCTACATGTGCTCACCTAGAAGTGCTCACCTACATGGGCTCACCTAGATGTGCTCACCTACATGTGCTCACCTACATGTGTTCACCTACATGTGCTCACCTAGAAGTGCTCCCCTACATGGGCTCACCTAGATGTGCTCACCTACATGTGCTCACCTATGTGTGCTCACCTATGTGTGCTCACCTAGAAGTGCTCACCTAGAAGTGCTCACCTACATGTACTCACCTACATATGCTCACTAGGAAGTGCTCACCTAGATGTGCTCACCTAGAAGTGATCACCTAAATGTGCTTACCTAAAAGTGCTCACCTAGAAGTGCTCACCTTGAAGTGCTCACCTAGATGTGCTCACCTACATGTGCTCATCCACATGTGCTCACCTGAAAGTGCTCACCTAGATGTGCTCACCTACATGTTCTCACCTACATGTGCTCACCTAGAAGTGCTCACCTACATGTGCTCAACTACATATGTGTTCACCTACATATGCTCACCTACATGTGTTCACCTAGATGTGCTCACCTAGAAATGCTCACCTAGAAGTGCTCACTTAGAAGTGCTCACCTACATGTGTTCACCTACATGTGCTCACCAAGAAGTGTCACCTACATGTATTCACCCACATGTGCTCACCTACATATGTTAACCTAGATGTGCTAACCTACATGTGCTCAGCTAAATGTACTCACCTACATGTGCTCACCTACATGTGTTCACCTACATATGCTCACCTAGATGTGTTCACCTAGATGTGCTCACCTACATGTGCTCACCTACATTTGTTCACCTACATGTGCTCACCTAGATGTGTTCAACTAGATATGTTCACCTAGATGTGTTCACCTACTGTGCTCACCTACATATGTTCACCTACATGTGCTCACCTACATGTGTTCACCTAAAAGGGCTCACCTACATGTGTTCACCTAGATATGTTCACCTTCATGTGCTCACCTACATGTGTGCACCTAGAAGTGCTCACCTACATGTGTTCACCTAGAAGTGCCACCTACATGTGTTCACCTACATGTACTTACCTGCATGAGCTCACCTACATGTGCTCACCTAGAGGTGCTCACCTACATGTGTTCACCTAGATGTGCTCACCTACATGTGTTCACCTAGAAGTGCTCATCTACTTGTGCTCACCTACATGTGCTCACCTACATGTGCTCACCTACATGTGCTCACCTACATGTGCTCAACTACATCTGCTCACCTACATGTGCTTACCTACATCTTCTCACCTAGATGTGCTCACCTACATCTGCTCACTTAGATGTGCTCACTAGTAGTAGGGATGATGGTGCATGCGCCTCATTGGATTTTGGGAAAAAGAGGACAATATGCCTCACCGTTTTCACCAAACTTTTTCTGGCAAAAAGGGCCGATATGCCTCACCGTTTTCACCGAACTTTGAAAAGAGGATGATATGGCACATCGTATTCACCGAACTTTTTAAGAAAGGGGCCAATTGGAATTAAAGAGTTCTTATGAGGAAAATAATTTTTGAGATTTTAGAAGTTTATTAAGAGTTCTTATGAGAAAAATAATATCCGAGATCTTAGAAGTTTGTTAAGAGTTCTTATGAGGAAAATAAGTAGGAAAATCTTATAGAAATTTTTAGAAATATCGTGTTTAAGTCACGCAGTTTCTAGGTAAACTCTACGGACATATTTTACCAGTTTTCACAACCGCGTTTTTTCAAATACCATTTTCTGAAAATATGTTCATAAAAGTTTGTTAAGAGTTCTTATGAGGAAAATAATTTCATAGACGTGTGTTAACAGTTCTTATGGGGAAAATTCAAATTTTTCAGAGTTCAGTTTTAAGAAAATATTTCAGAGTTTCAAATAATCATAGAAGTTTATTTATATGTTTATGACCAAATTTTGTAAAAAAAAACATTTTCAGAGAATAGTGTCTTAACTATTTTGTTAAGGAAAAAGACATCTTAGTCATGACTAAGTTTTATAACCATTTACAGCTGTTTCACCTGCAAAGACCCCCAAAAGATAGTCAGAGACAGTTTAAAGCTCAAACTTCATCAGAGTTCAGTTTATGACTGAAAATAATCAGAGTCAAGTTTTACCCTGAAAATTAACAGAGTCCTGTTGTTAACCTAAATTCTTCAGAGTCCACTTTATGAGCAAAATTCTTCAGAGTCCAGTTTGTGCCAGAAAATATTCAGAGTCCTGTAATCTACGAAAATTAGGCAGAGTTCATTTATGATCGAAAATTAGCCAGAGTCCAGTAAAGACTGAAAATTATTCAGAGTTCCAGTTTATACCCAAAAATAATCAGACTCCAATTAACGACAGAAATTCGTCAGAGTCTAGTTGTTAACCTAAATTATTCAGAGTTCCGTTTGTACCCGAAAAAAATTCAGAGTCCTATAATCAGTGAAAATTAGACAGAGTCCATTTTCAAACCAATTTTCATCAGAGTCCATTTTATACCGAAAATTCGTCAGAGTCCACTTTGTGCCAAAAATATTCAGAGTCCAGTTCATGATCGAAATTAATCAGATTCCAATTGAAGACCAAAATTTTTTAGAGACCACATTTTCACTGCTAATAGCTCAATTTTAGCCTAATTTTAAACAGTCAAATTTCAGATGTAGTAAATAAGATCCGAACAAATACCAAGTTCTAGCTCCTGTCCTCAGTCTTTGTTCCCTCTTGTATCTTCGGTAATACCTAATCAATTTCCCTGAAATTTAAACCTGCTGTATTTTAGACACAGTAAATAAGATCAAGTCAGTTACTGAGCTCCAGCTCATGTCCCCTACCGTAGTTCATTGTACAAGTTCTTAGTAACAGACTAATTTTCCCTGAAACTTTGTAACTGCCATATTGTTCAGACATAGTATAAATAGTTCCGAACAGTTACCAAACTCTAGCTCACGTCCCCCACCTTAGTTCATTTGTACATGTTCTTTATTATCAGACCATTTCCCCAGAAATTTAAGATCACTATATTTCTAACGTAGTAAAATAATCAAGACATTAACCGAGTTTCAGCTCATGTCCTCCACCGTAGTTTAATGTTCATCAAATTATTTCAGATCAAGCCCTCTCCAGTCTATCAAGTAACATCACTGCCTTTAATACCCTTTTCATACTCAGCTATATAATATTCACACGGTCATATAACACCTTACCTTCAGTACTTTTTGTTTACCCAAGTAAGCAATAATCACACGGTCAAAAGTCGCACCTTACCTTTTCCCTCCCTTACCTTCTCATCCCCAACTTATCCAAACCTTCAATAATCGTACTGTATTTGCATATTTTCCTCTATATTCACTGTGTTCTTCGTATTCTCATCAAATGTTTTTCCGTGTTCACTTCACGTTCTTCAAATGTGTCACAGCCCATTCAGTTCATATTTTCACATGTATCTCCATTTTTTTCTGCAATCTTTCTCTTAGTCTCATGATGTTCTCTACAAATTCTAGTCATATTTTCTGTTTTCATGTTCATCACATGTTCTCTTTACAACGTTTCTACTCAATTTCATGCTGTCCTTCCATATTTTTGTGTTCTTTGTCAATATTCATGTTCCTCTACAAGTTCATGTTCCTCACAAGATCACATCGTTTATTCACCTTCACTTACATGTTTTCTTACATTCTTTGTCATATTCTCTGTTCTTCACAAGTTCATTGTTCATTCTTTGTATTCCCAATTCTCCTTATCATGTTTTCTGTAAGTTCATATTCCCAGTATGTTCACTGTATTCATCAACTTTTTTACATGATTTCTGTGTTCTTTGCCATGTTCCCCACATGTTCTCTCTGTTCATTCCCTTACATGTTATTTAACGTTCCTTAACTAAAAATCTTTCGTCAATCAACTAAAAACAGTCACTTTCGTCATTTCTCAACTAAACTTATTATCCAATCAACTAAAAATAGTCAGGATTAGCCTCGTTTAACACCGTTCTTAACTAAAATGGCTTTTCTCATAACTAAAAATTGTCAAAGGAAACTTTTCCAATACCTATTCATAACTAACTTTATCCATCATCAATCAACTGAAAATAGTCAAGTGTAGACTCTTTCCAACACTGTTCTTAAACTAAAGTAACCTTTCACTTAGCTAAAAAATAGTCAAATGTAACTTTTCAGCACTTTCGTAACTAAAATTATATGTCATTAAGTAAGAAATATAGTCGAAGACATTCTTCGAGATATCAAGGACTTACTCAAAGACATCAAAGTTGCACTCAAAGACATCCTTTGAGACATCAAAGACATCCTTTAAGACGTCAAAGATACCTCTCGAAATGTCAAAGTTATTCTTCGAGACATCAAAGTTGCTCTGTAAGATATCTTCCTTCATCAAACTTATTCTCAGAGACATCTAAAGTTAATCTCGATCATCAAAGTTGTTCTCTAAATCATAAAAGTTATTCGCTAAGTAACCTTTCGTTCGTCAGAGATGCTTTCTAAGACATCTTCGTCCATCAAAGTTATTCTCAGAGATATCTAAAGTTATTCTCAGAAACTTCTAAAGTTAATCTCAGTCATCAAAGTTAAGTCACCTTCGTTATTCAGAGAAGCTTTCTGAGACATCCTCATTCAACAAAGCTGTCCTCAGAGCAAAAAGTTAAATACAGTCATCAAGTTAATCTCTAAGTAACCTTTCGTTCATCAGAGAAGCTTTCTAAGATATCTGTGTTCATCAAAGTTATTCCCAGAGACACAACTAAAGTTATTCTCAGAGACATCAAAGTTATTCTCGGAGATACCAGAGTCGTCAAAACTTATTCTCAGAGCTACCAAAAGTTATTCTCAGAGTCATCATAGGTGTTGCCAGAGTCATCAAAGGTATTCTCAGAGTCATCTAAGGTAATCTCTAACTCACTCTCGTTCATCAAAAGTTGTTCTATAAGACATCAAAAGTTATTCACTGAGCTATCAAAAAATACTACTCATGTTCTCAAAAGTCTTTCTCAAAGTCATCAAAGATATTCTCAGAGTCATCAAAGGTAATCTCTAACTCACCTTCGTTCATCATAGTCATTCTCTAAGTCATCAAAGTTGTTCTCTAAGACATCAAAGTTAATCTCAGAGTCATCAAGGTATTCTCAGAGTAATCAAAGTTATTCTCAGAGCTACCAAAAGTTATTTCAGTGTCATGAAAGGTAATATCTAACTCACCTTCGTTCATCAAAAGAGGTTCTCTAAGACATTTTCGTTCATCAAAGTTAATCTCAGAGTCATCAAAGGTAATCTGTAACTCACTTTCGTTCATCAAAAGTGTTCTCTAAGACGCCTTCGTGCATCAGAGAAACCCTCCTTCTTCCAACAAGTTATACTTTAAGACATCAATGTTGTTCTCTAAGACATCTTCATGCATAAAATTTCTCTCCAAAATGTAACTAGTTCAGCTTTTCATATCAAACTTGCACTTCTGTTAAAATATATTTTCTTAGACACTTTACCTTTAAAACTGTTCTCTGTACAACACTGCTTAAACCTATCCTCCTTACCCAATGTTACTTAGTTAACATAACGTTCCTAAACCTAACCTAACTTACATAACCTAACCTAACTAACCCTAACCACCTAACTTACCTATCCTAACTTAACTAAGCTAACCTAACCTAACTTAACTTACCTTACCTAACCTATCTTAACCTAACCTAACTTACCTAACCTAACTTACCTAACCTAGCTTACCTAACCTAATTTACCTAACCTTGCTTACCTACCCTAACTTACCTAACCTATCTTAACCTAACCTAACTTACCTATCCTAACCTAACTTACCTATCCTAACCTAACTTACCTATCCTAACCTAACTTACCTAACCTAGCTTACCTACCCTAACTTACCTAACCTAGCTTACATAACCTAACCTAACATAACTTATCTATCCTAACTTAACTAACCTGACCTTACCTAACTTACCTATCCTATCTTACATAACCTAACTTACCTATCCTAACTTAAAGTAAATTACCTAACTTAGCCTAACATACATAACCTAACTTACCCAAACTGACATAACCTAACTTACCTAGTCCAACTTACCCAACCAGGCATGACCTAACTTACATAATTATTCCTGCTTGTCTTTTGTGTTTTGTCAATCAATGTCTCATATTCATTTACTCGTTTCAAGGGTTAATTTCTCAAATGGTCATTTTTGCATTTCAAGGGTTATTTGTTAAAGTTCATCAAGTTGCTCATAAGTTGTATTTATTATGTTTGTAATAATTGTCTTATTCTTTCCCCCCCCCCCCCCCTTAACCTAATCTCTTTAATCTTAGTGTATTCATTATGTTGGTTATCATTTGTTCTTATTCCCAACCCCTTAACCTAACCTTTCATATGTAGTTTATTTGTTTATTGTGTTTGACGTATTTGTTGAATATATTATCCTTATCCTAACCTTTCAGATGTAGTTTTGTTTCTCCTTTTTGTATATTTTACCTGTGACGGTAAAGCGTTGGTGTTCGGCTGTTTCAAAAGCTAGGGGCAGGGCCTCGTCACATAATAAAAAAAAAAGGAAAAAGTTGGTCCTTTCGTCTGTGGTAAGATAATGGGAAGACACACAAAACACAAGTATATAAACAATGAAATTTTAATTACTCTAGAAAAACAAGACATGAATAAAGGTAATCACATAAAATATGTAAGATAAGTCAACAAACAAAATAATATGAATAATAACTGACAAATGAAAAGTTACGTTAAGACAAGTAAGTTACAGTGATAGCAAAATAAAATATTAGTGGTGCTCGAATACTGGCATCGAGCTGCCACCTCCCTTAGTACACGAAAGCCAAGGCTTAGTCTACCAGCGAGAGATGTCAACTGCTTGGAGCACTGAGATATTCTAACGAGACTGGAGCACTGCAGCCCAGACGTCGACTTGTGGTGGCGGCGGAGGGCAGGTGCGACGGGACACCAGCCAATCAGCAACAGGCAGGCAGAGGATGAGCAGTTTGCTGGTTACGGCGGTGGTAGCAGGTGTGCCGGTGTGCTGGGTACGATTTGCTCTCTGGGCAAAACGTTTGGCGATACTTGGTGAACGTATTTTGTATATAGTCTCTTGTATATTGACGTACTTATGTAGGGAAGAGCAGGCTCAATCTCTCTTGAAAGAGATTATCGTCACAACTCTCCCCCGAAGCCTGCGGTTCTGGAAGAAGTTACGTCTTCATGTGGTGGAGTAATAGGTGGAGTTTCTTCTACTTCATATACTCTGGAGAGGGCGTCGGCTATGATGTTGTCAGAACCCTTGATATAGCGGATCTCCAGGTTGAAATCTTGTAGATATAAAGCCCATCGTAGAAGACGCTGGTTAGTGAATTGGGCTTTATGTAAGAAGCGGAGGGGATTGTGGTCTGAGAAGATGGTGGTAGACCTGGCACCTTGTAGGTATGGAGCAAAGTGCTGGAGATTCAGGACGATGAATAGTAGCTCCTTTTCAATAGTGCTGTAGTTCCTCTGGTGGGGTTTCAACTTGTAGCTGTAGTAGCTGACAGGTAGAACCTCCTCGCCTCGTTGCTGCATCAGTACACCACCGATGCCGGTACCACTGGCGTCGACATGAAGGACGAAAGGCTTGGTGATATCTGGCGAGGCGAGAATGGGATTAGAACAGAGGAGGAATTTGAGTTGTTCGAAAGCAACGGTTTGCTGCATGGTCCAATTATACCGTTGCTTGGGACTGGTTAAAATGATTAATGGCGTGGCTACCGTACTAAAATTTCTCACAAACCTACGGTAGTAGGAGGCAAGACCAAGGAAGCGCAGGAGCTGCTTCCTGGTGGTAGGCTGTGGATAATGCTGGATGGCTTGAGTGTGTGTGTCTAACGGAGCTAGGCTGCCACTCCCAATTACATGACCCAGATAACGCACTTTACCTTTGGCGAAGGTGGACTTGCCCAGGTTGATGGTGAGGCCGGCTGTCAGGAGCTTGGCGAACAGTCGTTGCAGCTGGAGCAGATGTTCGCTCCAGGTGTTGGATGCTACGACGATATCATCCAAATAGGCGTACGTGTTATCCAAGCCCTGGATGACGCGGTTGACAGCTCTCTGAAAGGTGGCCGGGGCATTACATAGTCCGAAAGGAAGGCGTTCATATCTGAAAAGTCCAAAGGGAGTGATAAAGGCAGATATTTCTTTGGCTCGCTCTGTTAGACACACTTGGTAATACCCCTTAAGCAAGTCCACTTGGGACAAGTATTGGGCATTACCAATGGCGTCAAGAATGTCATCTATCCTTGGCAAGGGGTATGCATCCTTGACAGTCACATTATTTAACTTACGGTAATCCGTACACAGTCTCACCTTACCTTGGGGTTTTGGCACCAAGATACAGGGTGAGGCCCATGGGGACTCACAAGGTGTTGCCAGTCCATGATCCAAGAGGTACTGCACCTCAGCACGCATGACTTCCTTCTTGCTAGGGCTGATTCGGTAGAAGGGTTGACGAATCGGCCGGGTTTCAGGGAGCAGTTGGATGTCGTGCTGGGTAACATTACACTCTTGGGGGTCATCTCGGAACAACTCTTGATGTTCTTTGAAGATCTTGACGAGAGGTGCACTATTATTGTCCTGAAAATAGTTGGGAAGATCAGTTAGGATTTCCGAATTGGAAAGCGCTGACTCAGTGTCAGTGCTTTCGGGAGGAGAAGCAGGGAAGGTCTCACTGTGGATGTATGGCTCTTTAAAGGAAGAGTAATTAAGCATGACAGTGGGAGGAGTACCGTTATATAGCTTCAGGAGGTTGACGTGGCACAACTGGGTCTTCCGCCGCCTATCTGGAGTATCTAGAACGTAGTTATGGTTGTTTCTGCACTCCTTGATGCGGTAGGGTCCTGAAAACCTGTTTTGTAAAGGAGAACCTGGGATAGGGAAATAAGCAAGTACGAAGTCTCCCGGCTTAAATTTCCTTACTTTGCTGGTCTGGTCGTAATGAGTCTTCATCCTCTCCTGTGCTTTCAATAGATTATCTTGGGCAAAACTGTGGACCCTCTCTAGAATGTGTTGTAGGTTTTGAAGAAACTGGGGCACATTCTGATGCTCACTGAAGGTGGCATCACGTAGAGAGTCTTTGAAAGCCTTGAGGGGAGTACGGCACTTACGTCCGTAGAGCATCTCATAAGGAGATACTCCTAGAGTCTCATTGGGAAGACTTCTATATATACACATTATAAGGTCGATTTGCTTATCCCAATCCTTAGAGGTTTCATTGCAAAACTTCTTCAGGAGTGCTTTAATAGTCTGATGACTACGCTCAAGAGAACCCTGTGAAGCAGGATGATAGGGGCTGGACAATACCTGTTTGATGTTGAACTCTTCCAGTGTTCTCTTGAAGAGATCACTGGTGAAGTTGGTGCCACAGTCGCTCTGAACCTCCCTTGGAAATCCATACTGGGTGAAGATCTTCAATAAGTGTTTCACAACCGTAGCAGCCGTAATGTTCTTTACTGGAACTGCTATGGGGAATCTGGTGGTAGGACAGAGGATGGTTAAGATATAGGCGTTACCTGAACTGGTCCGAGGTAAAGGACCAACACAGTCTATAGTAAGTCTGTGGAAAGGTTCCGCAGGCACCTGTATGGGAATCAGTGACGCTCTGGGAATAGAGATGTTCGGTTTACCTGCCATCTGACATGTATGACACTGTTTGACGTACTGTTTGACGCTATTTACCATACCTGGCCAGTAGTAGTCTTGACGGATTCCATGGTAAGTCTTGTTAAATCCGTAGTGGGAGAGTGCTCCGTGGGCCAGGTGTAGAATAGTGGGCTGCAGGCTGGCAGGAATCACTAGTTGTTCGACGTTGGCCCAATCGTCCTCCTCCTTCAGTTTACTGGGTCTATATCTGCGGTAGAGCAACTCGTTCTCTAGGAAGAACCCAGGAATACTGTCAGGTTGAGTCTCAGCCTGGAAAAATAATGGTGTCAAGGTAAGATCTTCCCTCTGTAACTTACGGAACTCCAACTTGGTCAGATTCGGGGGTAGTTTCTGAGGGTCTTGAGGGACAGCGGTAGCAGTAGAGTCAGCTAGCTGTGGTCGTGCAGCAGCTTGTGCACGGGTGGTCACTAAAACCGGAGGAGAAACTTCATCACGCTCTTGAACCTTTGCTGGAACATACTCAAAAATGGGATTATCCATCACAGAGGTACACACCTGGGGTTTGTCCATGACGATCAGGTTGGTCGGTTGCAGGTCTTCTGCCAAGTCGTTGCCCAGGAGAAGATGCACTCCAGGCATGGGAAAAGGCTTTTCCCTGATGGCGACTTGGACTTCTCCGCTCACGAAGGGACAATCCAGGTGGACTCTGGCGAGAGGATAAGGAGTGGTAGCAGTGAGGTCAGTGATGAAGACAGTTTCTCCGGTGTAGGCGATGTTGGGCACAGCCGACTTCAAAATAACCGGACTTAGGAGGAGTCTGTTTGGGTTTTGGCGTTTCGGTGTTTCCTTTGTATTGAGACTTACCACATTTATCTATGGTATGTCCATAGAGTCTACAATACCTACAGTACAATTGCGTGCCAGCTTGATCGGTACTCACTTTCTCGTAACTGTACCACGACTTCTTACTGGAAGATGGTTCTGGTGTCAGCCGGTGGATGAGGCTGTAAGTGTCAGCCGACTTAGCACACTTTAGGTAGTCGGTTTCTTCTTTATCTGCCAAATATAGGCGGACAGGAGGCGGCACACGCCTCAAGAATTCTTCAACTAGCATGAGGTTGACGAGTTCTGCAAAGGTAGAGACATGTGCTGCTTCCAGCCATTTCATAAAATATCTCCTTTTGGTATTAGCAAATTCGAGAAAGGTAGTGGTACTTGCCTTCAGGTGGTCACGGAATTTCCTTCGATAACTTTCGGTGGAGAGAAGGTAGGCGTCCAACACTGCTTGTTTCAGAGTCTGGTAGTCATTCTCAGACGCCAAAGTACTGAGTGTAACTGCAGCTCTACCTGTAAGATGTACTCTGAGAAGGGTTGCCCATTGGTCGACAGGCCAACTAAGTTGATTAGCAAGGGTTTCAAAGGTGGTGAAAAACACATCAACTTCTGTTTCTACGAATGGTGGCATTAACTTACTTGCATGTGATATATTGAAACTGATGGGAAGATTGGCGGTAGCTTGCTGGCGTTGAGCGAGGTGTGAAGCTTCCAACGCGAATTCTCGTTGACGACATTCCATAGTCAGGGTTGCTTGTTGTCTGTCATGTTCGTGTTGCATCTCCAATTGGCGTTGTTTTGTTTCAAGCTGTACTCGTTCCCGCTCACGGAGTATTGCAACCTCACGTTCTAGTTCTTCTTTCCTCAAGGCAGCTTCACGTTCCTTTATGGCGATTTCACGTTCTTGTTCTTCCTTTCGTATGGCAGCTGCTAGTTCTTGTCCTTCTTTTCTTATGGCAGCTGCTTCCCTTTGCTGCTCGCGTTCAATCTTGGCCAGCTCTAGTTTGAGTTTCATCGTTGCCAAATCAGTTTTATCTGCAATAAAGTAAGTTTCGTGAGTTTCAGAGTCTATCTTACCTTTCTCTAAGAAATGATCAAGTAACAGGTTATGTATTTCATTTTTGTTGGCTTGGTAGGGAACTTCTAGTTGATACTCATGTGCAAGAGTGTGTAATTCAGTCCTCTTGGCACGACTTAAAGTCCCTATTTCACCTGCTGGATCTGCACGGAAAGCTTGGAGACGAAACATGGTGAAATTAGCAAATAAATGCACAACGAATATACTGTTGTGATATGGTGAATGTCAGAAACAGGACAACGTGGCAACTGGTACCTATCCTGTGGAATCTTTAACAATTAATGTTAATTACAAGATGATAAATGATTAATTAAATCAAGGTCGCAGGAAATCTTGTACCCGGTACTCATATAAGAGGGTAAGGGCAAGAAAATCCTACTAAACAAGCGAAACTGAGTTTCTAAAACAAAGGAAACAGTTAATTGCCTCAAAAGTAAAATGGTAGTCCAAGAATGTAGGCATACCTTGCCGAGTCTCTATAGGACACAAGCAAGTTTTCCCACTGAAATTAATATGATACTTACAGAATTAGCGAACTTTTGTGCTCTGAAAAAGAAGGCTAATTCCCTACCAATGTAAATATCATCATCTCTTACCGACGTGTAGGGGTGCGAGGTGTCAACTGGTGACGAGAACTGCTGCTGAGGTCCCAATTCAGCAACTAAAGTTCGTGCGAGAGGAACTATGGCCCTCTTTATCCTCCTACTGTCAGATTGCAGAAGATTAGGTGCACTTGACCCGGGGACAGACCACAGTACCAGGGTACCAATATGATGATCTGTTGAAAATATGAGAAATATCCTAGGGACAAAAGATGGTAAACACGAGTAATAACACGGAGGGAGAGATGACCAATTAAGAGAATGACTGAGGCCTACAGTCAACACGCAATCCAAAGTTGTCTCACCTTCACCATATGCTACTCTCGGAATGCACAATACACACAGCACCATATGAAAATAAAATTGAAAATTGAAAATAGTAAAAAGCTACGTTACCAAAGCCAAATACGCTTACCATAAATTTACTACTTGGCACCAGTACCTGAGTGAAGCTCCCGGACAGGCCCACACGTTATGTGACAGTAAAGCGTTGGTGTTCGGCTGTTTCAAAAGCTAGGGGCAGGGCCTTGTCACATAATAAAAAAAAAAGAGAAAAGTTGGTCCTTTCGTCTGTGGTAAGGTAATGGGAAGACACACAAAACACAAGTATATAAACAATGAAATTTTAATTACTCTAGAAAAACAAGACATGAATAAAGGTAATCACATAAAATATGTAAGATAAGTCAACAAACAAAATAATATGAATAATCACTGGCAAATGAGAAGTTACGTTAAGACAAGGAAGTTACAGTGATAGCAAAATAAAATATTAGTGGTGCTGGAATACTGGCTTCGAGCTGCCACCTCCCTTAGTACACGAAAGCCAAGGCTTAGTCTACCAGCGAGAGATGTCAACTGCTTGGAGCACTGAGATATTCTAACGAGACTGGAGCACTGCAGCCCAGACGTCGACTTGTGGTGGCGGTGGAGGGCAGGTGCGATGGGACACCAGCCAATCAGCAACAGGCAGGCAGAGGATGAGCAGTTTGCTGGTTACGGCGGTGGTAGCAGGTGTTCCGGTGTGCTGGGTATGATTTGCTCTCTGGGCAAAACGTTTGGCGATACTTGGTGAACGTATTTTGTATATAGTCTCTTGTATATTGACGTACTTATGTAGGGAAGAGCAGGCTCAATCTCTCTTGAAAGAGATTATCGTCACATTCCCAAACCCACCATCCCACTTAACCTTCCTTCCTTCCTTCTTTCACTTTGTTTTCACATATAAGTTCATTCTTTATCTTAGTAATAATATAATTACAGTAGTAAAGAATCAGATCTACTGAGACTTGAATTTGAGAAAAATAAGAGCATTGGAGCAAATGAGTGAGAGAGAGGGGGAGGAAGAGAGAGGGGGAGGAAGAGAGAGGGGGAGGAAGAGAGAGGGGGAGGAAGAAAGAAGGGGAGGAAGAGAGAGAGGGAGGAAGAGAGAGAATACGGGAGAGAGGGAGAAAAAAGGGGGTTACAAGGATGAAGATAGAGAAAAAGGGGTATAGAAGGAGGAAGATAGAGAGAAAAAGGGGGATAGAAGGAGTAGGAGAAACAAAATAAAAGAAGGTTAAGTGGGATGGTGGGTTTGGGTAAAATATACAAAAAGGAGAAACAAAACTACATCTGAAAGGTTAGGATGATGATAATAGATTCAACACATACATAAAACACAATAAACAAATAAACTACATCTGAAAGTTTAGGTTAAAGGGTGGGGAATAAGAACAAATGATAACCAACATAATGAATACACTAAGATTAAAGAGATTAGGTTAAGGGGGGGGAAGAATAGGAACATATGATAAAAACCTAATAAATACGCTAAGATCACAAAAGGTTAGGTTAAAGGATGGAAGAATAAGAACATATGAGAAAAACCTAATAAATACAACTTATGAGCAACTTGATGAACTTTAACAAATAACCCTTGAAATGCAAAAATGACCATTTGAGAAATTAACCCTTGAAACGAGTAAATGCCCATATATAACAACAATCCTTTGAAATGCTTTAATACCCAATCTTTAACAAATAGCACTTGAAATGCAAAAATGACCATATGAGAAATTAACCCTTGAAACGAGTAAATGCCCATATATGACAAAAATCCTTTGAAATGCTTAAATACCCAATCTTTAACAAATAGCACTTGAAATGCTTAAATGACCATTTGAGAAAATAACCATTGAAATGAACAAATGAATATGAGATATTGATTGACGAAACACACAAAAGACAAGCAGGAATATTTATGTAAGTTAGGTGGTGTCTGGTTGGGTGAGTTACCCTAGGTAAGTTAGTTGTCAGTTTAGGTAAGTTAGGTTACGTAAGTTAGGTATTTTATTATAAGTTAGGTTAGGTTACATTAAGTTAGGTTATGCAAGTTAAGTTAGGTAGGGATAGGTTAGTTAAGTTAGGTAAGGTTAGGTTAGTTAAGTTAGGCTAGGTTAAGTTAGGTTAGGTTGGGTTATTTTAGGTTACGTTAGGTTAGGTTAGGTTAATTAGGTTAAGTTAGGTTAGGTTGGGTTATTTTAGGTTAAGTTAGGTTAGGTTAGTTAAGTTAGGACAAGTAAGTTAGGTTAGGTAAGTTAGGTTAAGTTAGATTAGGTTGGGTTACCTTAGGTTAGATTATGTTAGTTAAGTTAGGATAGGTAAGTTAGGTTAGGTTATGTTAGTTAAGTTAGGATAGGTAAGTTGGGTAAGGTAAGTTAGGTTAGGTTAGGTAAGGTGAGTTAGGATAGGTAAGGTAATGTAAGTTAGGTTAGGTAAGGTAAGGTAAGTTAGGATAGGTTAGGTAAGTTAGGTTAGGATCAGTTAGGTTAGGTTATGCAAGTTAAGTTAGGTTAGGTTATGCAAATTAAGTTAGGTTAGGTTAGGTTAGTTAAGTTAGGATAGGTAGATTAGGGTAAGTTAGGTTAAGGGAGGTAATTTAGGTTAAGTTAGGTTAGGTAAGTTAGGTAATGTAAGGTAATGTAGGTTAGGTTAGGTAAGTTAGGATAGGTTATGTAAGTTAGGTTAGGTTAATCACGTTAGGATAGGTAGGTGAGGTAACGTAGGTTAGGTTAGGTTATGTAAGTTAGGTAAGTAACATTAGGTGGGGAGGATAGGTTAGGTATGTTTATGCAGTGTTGTTCAGAGAACAGTTTTAAGGTAAAGTGACGAAGAAAAATATATTTTAACAGAAATGCAAGTTTGATATGAAAAGTTGAATTAGTTATATTTTGGAGAGAAATTTTATGACTGAAGATGTCATAGAGAACAATATTGATGACTGAGATTAACTTTTGTTAGCTCTGAGAATAGCTTTGATGTCTTAGAGTTAGTTACTTTTGATGACACTGAGAAAGACTTTGACATCTTAGAGAACAACTTTTGATGACTTAGAGAATAACTTTAATGAACGAAAGTGAGTTTGAGCACACCATTCAGGACTCTGAGAATACCTTTGAGGACTCTGAGAATATCTTTGATGACTCTGAGAATACCTTTGATGACTCTGAGAATACCTTTGATGACTCTGAGAATACCTTTGATGACTCTGAGAACAACTTTTGATAACATAGAGAATAACTTTTGCCTTAGATAATAACTTAAGATGACTCTGAGAATAACTTTTGGTAGCTCCGGGAATAACTTTTGATGACTCTGATGTCTTAGAGAATAACTTTGATGTCTCTGAGAATAACTTAGATGTCTCTGAGAATAACTTTTATGGATGAAGATGTCTGAGAATATCTTTTGATAGCTCTGAGATTAACTTTTGTGGAAATGAGAAGTATTTTGATTGTGTCTTTGATGTATTAAAGAGTAACTTTGATGTCTCGAAGATATCTTACAGAACAACTTTGATGGCCGAGATTAACTTTTGAGTATGTGAAAATACCTTTTTGATGACTTCGAGAATAACTTTTATGTCTTAGATAATAACTTTAGATTTCTCTGAGAATAACTTTAATGAACGAAGATGTCTTAGAAAGTTTCTCTGATGAAAGAAAGGTTACTTAGAGAATAACATTTGATGACTGAGATTAACTTTTTGATGACTCTGACAATAACTTTGAGGACGCGAGTAAATTTTTGGAGTGTTTGAGAGTGTCTTTGATATCTCGAAGAGTGTCCTTGATGTCTCGAAGAGTGTCTTTGACTATTTTTCTTATTCCATGAAGTATACTGTTACTTACGAAAGTGCTGAAAGAAGTTACATTTGACTATTTTTAGTTGAGGAAATACATGAAAAATATGATGATAGTGACTATTTTAGTGCTCCACATAGTATAAATGTCAGTTAAGAACAGCGATGATAGATATCTTTGGCTATTTTTTCTTACTTGACGAAACATAATGACTGATGATAAAGTGCTGAAAGAAGTTTCCTTGACTATTTTTTAGTGAAGTGAAAGGTTACTTTAGTTAAGAACAGTGTTGGAAAGAGGCTACACTTGACTATTTTCAGTTGAGAGAAGTGATATTTCAGTTAAGAAATGACAGGGAAACATGATGAAAGTAACTATTTTTTAGTTGACTGATGAATACTTTTAGTTAAAACAAAAAAACAAAAACATGATGAACATGGCTTTTTCTGTTGATTGGCGGATAATTTTAGATAAGAAATGACAATGAAACATGATGAACATGGTTATTTTCAGTTGACTAGGGAATAAGTTTAGTTAAGAAATGATGCAAGTGATTATTTTTAGTTGATTGACGATGGATAAAGTTAGTTATGAACAGTGTTGGAAAGATTCTTTTGACTATTTTTAGCTAAGTGAAAGGTCATTTTAGTTAAGAACGGCGTTGAACGAGGCTAATCCTGACTATTTTTAGTTGATTGGATAATAAGTTTAGTTGAGAAATGACGAAAGTGACTGTTTTTAGTTGATTGACGAATGATTTTAATTAAGGAACGTTAAGAAAACAATGTTTTGGTACATTTGATTTTTAAAGAATATGGCGAACATAGAGAACATATGGGGAAAATGGCAAAGAACATAGGAAACATGTAAGAAAAGTTAATGAATACAGTGAACATGAATACTGAGTATAAAAGTTGTACAGAGAACATGTAAGGGACTGTAATGAACGGGTAAGAACATGTAATGGAGGATTGGAGGAAAATTGTAAACGTTAGGCTGAGAACATGTGCGAATGTTTAAAGGATTGAGAGAGATTGTAAGCGTCGGTACTGAGTTGTGCGGAACACATGCAAGAACATGTAAGTAAGAAAGTGTAGTGAGATGCGAGGCGAACATGTAAGTAAGAAAGTGTAGTGAGATGCGAGGCGAACATGCAAGAACATGTAAGTAAGAAAGTGTAGTGAGATGCGAGGCGAACATGCAAGAACATGTAAGTAAGAAAGTGTAGTGAGTGCGAGGCGAACATGCAAGAACATGTAAGTAAGAAAGTGTAGTGAGATGCGAGGCGAACATGCAAGAACATGTAATGGAAGGACGAAGTTGGGTATATTTTCATATAAGTCATGCTAAAATATGATAGGATACATGGTAATAGTTTAAGTCTTATGGAAAGAAGTAGAGAATATGTAAGACTAAGTACTGATCTGAACTTACAGAGAAAATGCTATGAACGGGGAAAGAAAGCAAATTAACAGCTACATTTAAATTTATGAGACTTGGATGAGATGGAGGAAGGTGGGAGGGGGTGAAAAGATAATTACGAAGGTTGGGGTTTGATGATTACTCTGATAAAGAGTTAGGCTGGAGAGGGACTTGATTGGAAATAATTATGTTTGATGATCTAAGATCTAAAATCTCAGGTGATTTAGTCGGATAATAAAGAACTTGTACAAATGAGCTAAGCAGGAAACAAGAGTTGAAAACTCGGTAACTGAACCGGCTTTTATTTACTACGTCTGAAACAACTATGTTTAAAATTTCAGGAAAATTAATTGGTTATTTACAAAGATACGAGAGAGAACTAAGGTGGGGGACGAGAGCTGGAGCTTGTTAACTGTTTTGATTTAATTTACTAACTTTGAAGTATATATGCTTTAAATTTGGGGAAAATTGGTCTGTTACTAAAGAACTTGTACAAATGAACTAAGGTGGGGGACAAGAGCTGGAGCTCGGTAACTGACTTGATCTTATTTACTGTGTCTGAAATACAGGGGGTTAAAATTTCAAGGAATTTAATTAGGTATTAACGAAGATACGAGAGAGCTAAGGCGGAGGACAAAAGCTAGAGTTTGGTAAATGTGCTATCTTTACTTACTCAGTTAGAAGTATGGCGGGTTTAAATTTTATGAAAATTAATGGGTTAATAACGAGGATGTGCAAGGAAACTAAGGTGGAGGACAAAAGCTGGAACTCAGTAACTAAATTACTGTATTGAACTACATTTGAAATATGGATATTTAAAATTTTGGGGGGATTGGACTGTTAATAAAGAAGTTACGGGGATAAACTAAGGCGGGGACAGGAGCTAGAACTTGCTTACTAACATGATTTATTTTACTACATACGAAATATAGCTGTTTTAAAATTTTATGGGGATTGGTTAGGTATTAATGAGGATATGAGAGGGAACTAAGGTGGGGGACAGGAGCTGGAGCTCGTTAACTAAATTATTGTTTTTTAATACGTTTGAAATAGCTATGTTTTAAATCTCGAAGAAAATGATTGGATACTAAAGAAGATGTATTAGTAAAACTAAGGCGGGGAACGTGAGCTAGACCCTGCTTACTGACTTTGTTTATTTGTGTAAAACTGACTAGTTTAATGTAAAGGAACAAACATTATGATGTCTAAAATAGCTGTACGGAATTATGAATGAACAATATGAAGAAGGAAAGGGGGGTAAGGTATTAGGTAGAGGTCCAGATATTAGAGCGACACAATGATAAGATAAGATTACGGAGGTGATTTGCCCGGGGCGTCTGGCTGGCGGTGTAAGGTAAACACAGGTGACGCGGGAGGTAAGGAGGAGGGAGGGGGTGTGAGGTAGGAGCAGGAGATGCAGGGGGTTGGGAGGGAAGGGGGATAGGGATGGCCGGGTAATGATTCAGTTTAGTTATATAGACGTATACTAGTTTCTAAGTAAGAATCCTACTTAAACATATACAGCCTAAATATCTGTTTATTCTCGGTATGAACTCTGAAATTTCTCTCATAAGAACTGTTACGGACCCGAGTCCAGCGTCCGAGCCTGGAGCAGTGACGACCACGCCATCTGTGGGTCAGCTCCCGAAACTCCCTCCAAATAGACGACGCCATCTAGTGAGGACAGGAAATACCGGCCACAAGGGCTAGTTTCCCGTCCTAATCAGCTCGTGACGTAGCCGCTGCTGACCTCTGAGGTGACGCTTGGACAGCAACGCCATCTATGGAGTGGATAGGTGGACGTTTGTGTCTAAGCCTGTGAGTGAGGTGCCCTAGAGTGTCATTAGTACTGATGACGTGTCTGATTACAGAGTCGACCTGGGACTGCTGAATCGGACGTTGGATCAGTCTACCCAAGGCAGCCGTAGAATCTCCAAGTGTTAGCTGCAGAAGTTGTGAGTCACCCCCCGGATGAACACTGTTGTGTTAGCCTGCCTGTGACGTGGCAGTTGAGAATATGTCGTACCCGGGGCTGACTCGTGGAGAAGAATAGCCACTGGGGTGTTATGGTGAGGAGAGTGATCTGTGGAATCACACGAGGCTCCTGCCTAGGGCTCGCAACCCTAGTATCGGTTGTGGAGTGGCCTAACCTGCGGAACTGATTGGAACCTGCCAGCTACAGGCTGGATTTGTGGTTGAAGGCCTCCACGACGGTGGTCTAACCTGCGGAACTGATTGGAACCTGGCAGCTACAGGCTGGATTTGTGGTTGAGGGCCTCCACGACTGCGCACCCAGTGGGACTGTGATTTGGCTGGCCTGTGGCCGGGGTAGACTCGCCGAGGGAATCAAAGGATTCATCATGAGGCCACAATAGAACCAGGACCACTCGTCTTGAGCACCGTGAACGTCTTGAGTCTTCGGAGGAAGACAAGTGCTTGTAAATAAGTGTAGTAATAATAAGTGTGAGACTGTTTATATATTTATTTATGGTGGTGGTGCTAATATATACTTAACAGAGAGCAGTTTTATCCCTTCCCCTTTAATTTACTTGTGTTACGGAGCACACCCCTTGAAAGCCATTACTAGCTTGGGGCCGGATACCCAATCTCTACTAACATCAGAGAAAGAACCCAGTTGCGACCCAAGAGGGCCGTAACAAGAACTCTTAACAAACTTCTATGAAATTAATTTCCTCATAAGAACTCTTAACAAACTTCTAAAATCTCAGAAATTATTTTCCTCATAAGAACTCTTTAATTCCAAATTGGCCCCTTTCTTAAAAAGTTCGGCAAATACGGTGTGCCATATCATCCTCTTTCCAAAGTTCGGTGAAAACGGTGAGGCATATCGGCCCTTTTTCCCAGAAAAAGTTCGGTGAAAACGGTGAGGCATATCGTCCTCTTCCAAAGTTCGGTGAAAACGGTGAGGTATATCATCCTCTTTTTCCCAAAATCCAATGAGGCGCATATGCCGTCATCCCTACTACTCTCACTTACATATGTTCACCTAGATGTGCTCACCTACTTGTGCTCACCTACATGTGCTCACCTACATGTGTTCACCTAGGTGTGCTCACCAAGATGTGCTGACCTACTTATGCTCACCTAGAAGTCCTCACCTAGATGTGCTCACCTACATGTGTTCACCTATAAGTGCTCACCTAGATGTGCTCACCTAGATGTGTTCACCTAGATGTGCTCACCTACATGTGTTTGCCTACATGTGTTCACCTACATGTGTTCACCTAAAAGTGCTCGCCTACATGTGTTCACCTAGATATGCTCACCTTCATGTGCTCACCTACATGTGCTCACCTACATGTGCTCACCTAGATGTGTTCCCCTAGAAGTGCTCACCTACATGTGTTCACTTAGATGTGCTCACCTACATGTGTGCAACTAGAAGTGCTAACCTACATGTGTTCACCTAAATGTGCTCACCTAGATGTGGTCACCTACATGTGTTCACCTAGATGTGCTCACGTAGATGTGGTCACCTACATGTGTTCACCTAGATGTACTCACTTAGATATCCTCACCTACATGTGTTCAACTAAATGTGTTCCCCTAGAAGTGCTCGCCTACATGTGTTCACTTAGATGTGCTCACCTACATGTGTTCACCTAAATTTGCTCACCTACATGTGTTCACCTAGATGTGCTCACCTACATCTGCTCACCTAGATGTGGTCACCTACATGTGTTCAACTAAATGTGTTCACCTAGAAGTGCTCACCTACATGTGTTCACCTAGAAGTGCTCTCTTAGAAGTGCTCACCTACATGTGCTCACCTACATGTGCTCACCTAGATGTGCTCACCTACATGTGTTCACCTAGATATGCTCCCCTTCATGTGCTCACCTACATGTGCTCACCTAGAGGTGCTCATCTACATGTGCTCACCTAGAGGTGCTCACCTAGGTATGCTCACCACCTCACCACCACGACCGGGAGCCGGTCGTCCAAGCGGACAGCACACTAGACTTGTGATCTTGTGGTCCTGGGTTCGATCCCAGGCGCCGGCGAGAAACAATGGGCAGAGTTTCTTTCACCCTATGCCCCTGTTACCTAGCAGTAAAATAGGTACCTGGGTGTTAGTCAGCTGTCACGGGCTGCTTCCTGGGGGTGGAGGCCTGGTCGAGGACCGGGCCGCGGGGACACTAAAAAGCCTCGAAATCATCTCATCTCAAGATAACCAAGATGTGCTGACTTACTTATGCTCACCTACATGTGATCACCTAGAAGTCCTCACCTAGATGTGCTCACCTACATGTGATCACCTAGAAGTCCTCACCTAGATGTGCTCACCTACATGTGATCACCTAGAAGTCCTCACCTAGATGTGCTCACCTAGATGAGCTCACCTGCATGTGCTCACCTAGATGTGCTCACCTACATGTGTTTGCCTACATGTGTTCACCTACATGTGCTCACCTACATGTGCTCACCTAGATGTGCTCACCTACATGTGTTCACCTAGATATGCTCCCCTTCATGTGCTCACCTACATGTGCTCACCTAGAGGTGCTCACCTACATGTGTTCACCTAGAGGTGCTCACCTACATGTGCTCATCTAGAGGTGCTCACCTAGAGGTGCTCACCTACATGTGCTCACCTAGAAGTGCTCTCTTAGAAGTGCTCATCTACTGGTGCTCACCTACATGTGCTCACATAGAGGTGCTCATCAGTAGTATGGATGACGACTCAAACAATTTGTTTGTTTTTTTTTGGGGGGGGGGGAAATTCACGTTTGAGTCATCAGGGTTCCAAGGTGAATTTGGCCAGTCACTGATTTGGAATTAAAGAGTTCTTATGAGAAAAATAATTTCCGAGATTTTAGAAGTTTGTTAAGAGATCTTATGATGCAAATAAGTAGGAAAATCTTATTGAAAAATTTAGGAAAAAATCACCTTTAAGACACAACATTTCCAGGTAAACTCTATGGACACTTTTTGTCTGTTTTCAAAATCGCACATTTTCTGAGAATATGTTTACAGAAGTTTTGTTAAGGAAAACAAACATTTTAGCCATGACATTTTGTTTTATAAGCATTTAAGACCGAAAATTACTCAGAAATCAGTTGAAACTCAAAATTCATCAGAGTCCAGTCTATGCCTGAAAATAATCAGAGTCCAGTTTTAGCCTGAAAAATTAACAGAGTCCTGTTGTTAACCTAAATTATTCAGAGTTCACTTTGTGAGCAAAATTCCTCACAATTTTGCTCACAAATTTTGCTCACAAAGTGAACTCTGAATAATTTAGGTTAACAACAGGACTCTGTTAATTTTTCAGGCTAAAACTGGACTCTGATTATTTTCAGGCATAGACTGGACTCTGATGAATTTTGAGTTTCAACTGATTTCTGAGTAATTTTCGGTCTTAAATGCTTATAAAACAAAATGTCATGGCTAAAATGTTTGTTTTCCTTAACAAAACTTCTGTAAACATATTCTCAGAAAATGTGCGATTTTGAAAACAGACAAAAAGTGTCCATAGAGTTTACCTGGAAATGTTGTGTCTTAAAGGTGATTTTTTCCTAAATTTTTCAATAAGATTTTCCTACTTATTTGCATCATAAGATCTCTTAACAAACTTCTAAAATCTCGGAAATTATTTTTCTCATAAGAACTCTTTAATTCCAAATCAGTGACTGGCCAAATTCACCTTGGAACCCTGATGACTCAAACGTGAATTTCCCCCCCCCAAAAAAAAACAAACAAATTGTTTGAGTCGTCATCCATACTACTGATGAGCACCTCTATGTGAGCACATGTAGGTGAGCACCAGTAGATGAGCACTTCTAAGAGAGCACTTCTAGGTGAGCACATGTAGGTGAGCACCTCTAGGTGAGCACCTCTAGATGAGCACATGTAGGTGAGCACCTCTAGGTGAACACATGTAGGTGAGCACCTCTAGGTGAGCACATGTAGGTGAGCACATGAAGGGGAGCATATCTAAGTGAACACATGTAGGTGAGCACATCTAGGTGAGCACATGTAGGTGAGCACATGTAGGTGAACACATGTAGGCAAACACATGTAGGTGAGCACATCTAGGTGAGCACATGCAGGTGAGCTCATCTAGGTGAGCACATCTAGGTGAGGACTTCTAGGTGATCACATGTAGGTGAGCACATCTAGGTGAGGACTTCTAGGTGATCACATGTAGGTGAGCACATCTAGGTGAGGACTTCTAGGTGATCACATGTAGGTGAGCACATCTAGGTGAGGACTTCTAGGTGATCACATGTAGGTGAGCATAAGTAAGTCAGCACATCTTGGTTATCTTGAGATGAGATGATTTCGAGGCTTTTTAGTGTCCCCGCGGCCCGGTCCTCGACCAGGCCTCCACCCCCAGGAAGCAGCCCGTGACAGCTGACTAACACCCAGGTACCTATTTTACTGCTAGGTAACAGGGGCATAGGGTGAAAGAAACTCTGCCCATTGTTTCTCGCCGGCGCCTGGGATCGAACCCAGGACCACAAGATCACAAGTCTAGTGTGCTGTCCGCTTGGACGACCGGCTCCCGGTCGTGGTGGTGAGGTGGTGAGCATACCTAGGTGAGCACCTCTAGGTGAGCACATGTAGATGAGCACCTCTAGGTGAGCACATGTAGGTGAGCACATGAAGGGGAGCATATCTAGGTGAACACATGTAGGTGAGCACATCTAGGTGAGCACATGTAGGTGAGCACATGTAGGTGAGCACTTCTAAGAGAGCACTTCTAGGTGAACACATGTAGGTGAGCACTTCTAGGTGAACACATTTAGTTGAACACATGTAGGTGACCACATCTAGGTGAGCAGATGTAGGTGAGCACATCTAGGTGAACACATGTAGGTGAGCAAATTTAGGTGAACACATGTAGGTGAGCACATCTAAGTGAACACATGTAGGCGAGCACTTCTAGGGGAACACATTTAGTTGAACACACGTAGGTGAGGATATCTAAGTGAGTACATCTAGGTGAACACATGTAGGTGACCACATCTACGTGAGCACATCTAGGTGAACACATGTAGGTGACCACATCTAGGTGAGCACATTTAGGTGAACACATGTAGGTTAGCACTTCTAGTTGCACACATGTAGGTGAGCACATCTAAGTGAACACATGTAGGTGAGCACTTCTAGGGGAACACATCTAGGTGAGCACATGTAGGTGAGCACATGTAGGTGAGCACATGAAGGTGAGCATATCTAGGTGAACACATGTAGGCGAGCACTTTTAGGTGAACACATGTAGGTGAACACATGTAGGCAAACACATGTAGGTGAGCACATCTAGGTGAACACATCTAGGTGAGCACATCTAGGTGAGCACTTATAGGTGAACACATGTAGGTGAGCACATCTAGGTGAGGACTTCTAGGTGAGCATAAGTAGGTCAGCACATCTTGGTGAGCACACCTAGGTGAACACATGTAGGTGAGCACATGTAGGTGAGCACAAGTAGGTGAGCACATCTAGGTGAACATATGTAAGTGAGAGTAGTAGGGATGACGGCATATGCGCCTCATTGGATTTTGGGAAAAAGAGGATGATATACCTCACCGTTTTCACCGAACTTTGGAAGAGGACGATATGCCTCACCGTTTTCACCGAACTTTTTCTGGGAAAAAAGGGCCGATATGCCTCACCGTTTTCACCGAACTTTTTCTGGGAAAAAGGGCCGATATGCCTCACCGTTTTCACCGAACTTTGGAAAGAGGATGATATGGCACACCGTATTTGCCGAACTTTTTAAGAAAGGGGCCAATTTGGAATTAAAGAGTTCTTATGAGGAAAATAATTTCTGAGATTTTAGAAGTTTGTTAAGAGTTCTTATGAGGAAATTAATTTCATAGAAGTTTGTTAAGAGTTCTTGTTACGGCCCTCTTGGGTCGCAACTGGGTTCTTTCTCTGATGTTAGTAGAGATTGGGTATCCGGCCCCAAGCTAGTAATGGCTTTCAAGGGGTGTGCTCCGTAACACAAGTAAATTAAAGGGGAAGGGATAAAACTGCTCTCTGTTAAGTATATATTAGCACCACCACCATAAATAAATATATAAACAGTCTCACACTTATTATTACTACACTTATTTACAAGCACTTGTCTTCCTCCGAAGACTCAAGACGTTCACGGTGCTCAAGACGAGTGGTCCTGGTTCTATTGTGGCCTCATGATGAATCCTTTGATTCCCTCGGCGAGTCTACCCCGGCCACAGGCCAGCCAAATCACAGTCCCACTGGGTGCGCAGTCGTGGAGGCCCTCAACCACAAATCCAGCCTGTAGCTGCTAGGTTCCAATCAGTTCCGCAGGTTAGACCACCGTCGTGGAGGCCTTCAACCACAAATCCAGCCTGTAGCTGGCAGGTTCCAATCAGTTCCGCAGGTTAGGCCACTCCACAACCGATACTAGGGTTGCGAGCCCTAGGCAGGAGCCTCGTGTGATTCCACAGATCACTCTCCTCACCATAACACCCCAGTGGCTATTCTTCTCCACGAGTCAGCCCCGGGTACGACATATTCTCAACTGCCACGTCACAGGCAGGCTAACACAACAGTGTTCATCCGGGGGGTGACTCACAACTTCTGCAGCTAACACTTGGAGATTCTACGGCTGCCTTGGGTAGACTGATCCAACGTCCGATTCAGCAGTCCCAGGTCGACTCTGTAATCAGACACGTCATCAGTACTAATGACACTCTAGGGCACCTCACTCACAGGCTTAGACACAAACGTCCACCTATCCACTCCATAGATGGCGTTGCTGTCCAAGCGTCACCTCAGAGGTCAGCAGCGGCTACGTCACGAGCTGATTAGGACGGGAAACTAGCCCTTGTGGCCGGTATTTCCTGTCCTCACTAGATGGCGTCGTCTATTTGGAGGGAGTTTCGGGAGCTGACCCACAGATGGCGTGGTCGTCACTGCTCCAGGCTCGGACGCTGGACTCGGGTCCGTAACAGTTCTTATGAGAGAAATTTCAGAGTTCATACCGAGAATAAACAGATATTTAGGCTGTATATGTTTAAGTAGGATTCTTACTTAGAAACTAGTATACGTCTATATAACTAAACTGAATCATTACCCGGCCATCCCTATCCCCCTTCCCTCCCAACCCCCTGCATCTCCTGCTCCTACCTCACACCCCCTCCCTCCTCCTTACCTCCCGCGTCACCTGTGTTTACCTTACACCGCCAGCCAGACGCCCCGGGCAAATCACCTCCGTAATCTTATCTTATCATTGTGTCGCTCTAATATCTGGACCTCTACCTAATACCTTACCCCCCTTTCCTTCTTCATATTGTTCATTCATAATTCCGTACAGCTATTTTAGACATCATAATGTTTGTTCCTTTACATTAAACTAGTCAGTTTTACACAAATAAACAAAGTCAGTAAGCAGGGTCTAGCTCACGTTCCCCGCCTTAGTTTTACTAATACATCTTCTTTAGTATCCAATCATTTTCTTCGAGATTTAAAACATAGCTATTTCAAACGTATTAAAAAACAATAATTTAGTTAACGAGCTCCAGCTCCTGTCCCCCACCTTAGTTCCCTCTCATATCCTCATTAATACCTAACCAATCCCCATAAAATTTTAAAACAGCTATATTTCGTATGTAGTAAAATAAATCATGTTAGTAAGCAAGTTCTAGCTCCTGTCCCCGCCTTAGTTTATCCCCGTAACTTCTTTATTAACAGTCCAATCCCCCCAAAATTTTAAATATCCATATTTCAAATGTAGTTCAATACAGTAATTTAGTTACTGAGTTCCAGCTTTTGTCCTCCACCTTAGTTTCCTTGCACATCCTCGTTATTAACCCATTAATTTTCATAAAATTTAAACCCGCCATACTTCTAACTGAGTAAGTAAAGATAGCACATTTACCAAACTCTAGCTTTTGTCCTCCGCCTTAGCTCTCTCGTATCTTCGTTAATACCTAATTAAATTCCTTGAAATTTTAACCCCCTGTATTTCAGACACAGTAAATAAGATCAAGTCAGTTACCGAGCTCCAGCTCTTGTCCCCCACCTTAGTTCATTTGTACAAGTTCTTTAGTAACAGACCAATTTTCCCCAAATTTAAAGCATATATACTTCAAAGTTAGTAAATTAAATCAAAACAGTTAACAAGCTCCAGCTCTCGTCCCCCACCTTAGTTCTCTCTCGTATCTTTGTAAATAACCAATTAATTTTCCTGAAATTTTAAACATAGTTGTTTCAGACGTAGTAAATAAAAGCCGGTTCAGTTACCGAGTTTTCAACTCTTGTTTCCTGCTTAGCTCATTTGTACAAGTTCTTTATTATCCGACTAAATCACCTGAGATTTTAGATCTTAGATCATCAAACATAATTATTTCCAATCAAGTCCCTCTCCAGCCTAACTCTTTATCAGAGTAATCATCAAACCCCAACCTTCGTAATTATCTTTTCACCCCCTCCCACCTTCCTCCATCTCATCCAAGTCTCATAAATTTAAATGTAGCTGTTAATTTGCTTTCTTTCCCCGTTCATAGCATTTTCTCTGTAAGTTCAGATCAGTACTTAGTCTTACATATTCTCTACTTCTTTCCATAAGACTTAAACTATTACCATGTATCCTATCATATTTTAGCATGACTTATATGAAAATATACCCAACTTCGTCCTTCCATTACATGTTCTTGCATGTTCGCCTCGCATCTCACTACACTTTCTTACTTACATGTTCTTGCATGTTCGCCTCGCACTCACTACACTTTCTTACTTACATGTTCTTGCATGTTCGCCTCGCATCTCACTACACTTTCTTACTTACATGTTCTTGCATGTTCGCCTCGCATCTCACTACACTTTCTTACTTACATGTTCGCCTCGCATCTCACTACACTTTCTTACTTACATGTTCTTGCATGTGTTCCGCACAACTCAGTACCGACGCTTACAATCTCTCTCAATCCTTTAAACATTCGCACATGTTCTCAGCCTAACGTTTACAATTTTCCTCCATTCCTCCATTACATGTTCTTACCCGTTCATTACAGTCCCTTACATGTTCTCTGTACAACTTTTATACTCAGTATTCATGTTCACTGTATTCATTAACTTTTCTTACATGTTTCCTATGTTCTTTGCCATTTTCCCCATATGTTCTCTATGTTCGCCATATTCTTTAAAAATCAAATGTACCAAAACATTGTTTTCTTAACGTTCCTTAATTAAAATCATTCGTCAATCAACTAAAAACAGTCACTTTCGTCATTTCTCAACTAAACTTATTATCCAATCAACTAAAAATAGTCAGGATTAGCCTCGTTCAACGCCGTTCTTAACTAAAATGACCTTTCACTTAGCTAAAAATAGTCAAAAGAATCTTTCCAACACTGTTCATAACTAACTTTATCCATCGTCAATCAACTAAAAATAATCACTTGCATCATTTCTTAACTAAACTTATTCCCTAGTCAACTGAAAATAACCATGTTCATCATGTTTCGTTGTCATTTCTTATCTAAAATTATCCGCCAATCAACAGAAAAAGCCATGTTCATCATGTTTTTGTTTTTTTGTTTTAACTAAAAGTATTCATCAGTCAACTAAAAAATAGTTACTTTCATCATGTTTCCCTGTCATTTCTTAACTGAAATATCACTTCTCTCAACTGAAAATAGTCAAGTGTAGCCTCTTTCCAACACTGTTCTTAACTAAAGTAACCTTTCACTTCACTAAAAAATAGTCAAGGAAACTTCTTTCAGCACTTTATCATCAGTCATTATGTTTCGTCAAGTAAGAAAAAATAGCCAAAGATATCTATCATCGCTGTTCTTAACTGACATTTATACTATGTGGAGCACTAAAATAGTCACTATCATCATATTTTTCATGTATTTCCTCAACTAAAAATAGTCAAATGTAACTTCTTTCAGCACTTTCGTAAGTAACAGTATACTTCATGGAATAAGAAAAATAGTCAAAGACACTCTAAGAGACATCAAGGACACTCTTCGAGATATCAAAGACACTCTCAAACACTCCAAAAATTTACTCGCGTCCTCAAAGTTATTGTCAGAGTCATCAAAAAGTTAATCTCAGTCATCAAATGTTATTCTCTAAGTAACCTTTCTTTCATCAGAGAAACTTTCTAAGACATCTTCGTTCATTAAAGTTATTCTCAGAGAAATCTAAAGTTATTATCTAAGACATAAAAGTTATTCTCGAAGTCATCAAAAAGGTATTTTCACATACTCAAAAGTTAATCTCGGCCATCAAAGTTGTTCTGTAAGATATCTTCGAGACATCAAAGTTACTCTTTAATACATCAAAGACACAATCAAAATACTTCTCATTTCCACAAAAGTTAATCTCAGAGCTATCAAAAGATATTCTCAGACATCTTCATCCATAAAAGTTATTCTCAGAGACATCTAAGTTATTCTCAGAGACATCAAAGTTATTCTCTAAGACATCAGAGTCATCAAAAGTTATTCCCGGAGCTACCAAAAGTTATTCTCAGAGTCATCTTAAGTTATTATCTAAGGCAAAAGTTATTCTCTATGTTATCAAAAGTTGTTCTCAGAGTCATCAAAGGTATTCTCAGAGTCATCAAAGGTATTCTCAGAGTCATCAAAGGTATTCTCAGAGTCATCAAAGATATTCTCAGAGTCCTCAAAGGTATTCTCAGAGTCCTGAATGGTGTGCTCAAACTCACTTTCGTTCATTAAAGTTATTCTCTAAGTCATCAAAAGTTGTTCTCTAAGATGTCAAAGTCTTTCTCAGTGTCATCAAAAGTAACTAACTCTAAGACATCAAAGTTATTCTCAGAGCTAACAAAAGTTAATCTCAGTCATCAATATTGTTCTCTATGACATCTTCAGTCATAAAATTTCTCTCCAAAATATAACTAATTCAACTTTTCATATCAAACTTGCATTTCTGTTAAAATATATTTTTCTTCGTCACTTTACCTTAAAACTGTTCTCTGAACAACACTGCATAAACATACCTAACCTATCCTCCCCACCTAATGTTACTTACCTAACTTACATAACCTAACCTAACCTACGTTACCTCACCTACCTATCCTAACGTGATTAACCTAACCTAACTTACATAACCTATCCTAACTTACCTAACCTAACCTACATTACCTTACATTACCTAACTTACCTAACCTAACTTAACCTAAATTACCTCCCTTAACCTAACTTACCCTAATCTACCTATCCTAACTTAACTAACCTAACCTAACCTAACTTAATTTGCATAACCTAACCTAACTTAACTTGCATAACCTAACCTAACTGATCCTAACCTAACTTACCTAACCTATCCTAACTTACCTTACCTTACCTAACCTAACTTACATTACCTTACCTATCCTAACTCACCTTACCTAACCTAACCTAACTTACCTTACCCAACTTACCTATCCTAACTTAACTAACATAACCTAACCTAACTTACCTATCCTAACTTAACTAACATAATCTAACCTAAGGTAACCCAACCTAATCTAACTTAACCTAACTTACCTAACCTAACTTACTTGTCCTAACTTAACTAACCTAACCTAACTTAACCTAAAATAACCCAACCTAACCTAACTTAACCTAATTAACCTAACCTAACCTAACGTAACCTAAAATAACCCAACCTAACCTAACTTAACCTAGCCTAACTTAACTAACCTAACCTTACCTAACTTAACTAACCTATCCCTACCTAACTTAACTTGCATAACCTAACTTAATGTAACCTAACCTAACTTATAATAAAATACCTAACTTACGTAACCTAACTTACCTAAACTGACAACTAACTTACCTAGGGTAACTCACCCAACCAGACACCACCTAACTTACATAAATATTCCTGCTTGTCTTTTGTGTGTTTCGTCAATCAATATCTCATATTCATTTGTTCATTTCAATGGTTATTTTCTCAAATGGTCATTTAAGCATTTCAAGTGCTATTTGTTAAAGATTGGGTATTTAAGCATTTCAAAGGATTTTTGTCATATATGGGCATTTACTCGTTTCAAGGGTTAATTTCTCATATGGTCATTTTTGCATTTCAAGTGCTATTTGTTAAAGATTGGGTATTAAAGCATTTCAAAGGATTGTTGTTATATATGGGCATTTACTCGTTTCAAGGGTTAATTTCTCAAATGGTCATTTTTGCATTTCAAGGGTTATTTGTTAAAGTTCATCAAGTTGCTCATAAGTTGTATTTATTAGGTTTTTCTCATATGTTCTTATTCTTCCATCCTTTAACCTAACCTTTTGTGATCTTAGCGTATTTATTAGGTTTTTATCATATGTTCCTATTCTTCCCCCCCTTAACCTAATCTCTTTAATCTTAGTGTATTCATTATGTTGGTTATCATTTGTTCTTATTCCCCACCCTTTAACCTAAACTTTCAGATGTAGTTTATTTGTTTATTGTGTTTTATGTATGTGTTGAATCTATTATCATCATCCTAACCTTTCAGATGTAGTTTTGTTTCTCCTTTTTGTATATTTTACCCAAACCCACCATCCCACTTAACCTTCTTTTATTTTGTTTCTCCTACTCCTTCTATCCCCCTTTTTCTCTCTATCTTCCTCCTTCTATACCCCTTTTTCTCTATCTTCATCCTTGTAACCCCCTTTTTTCTCCCTCTCTCCCGTATTCTCTCTCTTCCTCCCTCTCTCTCTTCCTCCCCTTCTTTCTTCCTCCCCCTCTCTCTTCCTCCCCCTCTCTCTTCCTCCCCCTCTCTCTTCCTCCCCCTCTCTCTCACTCATTTGCTCTAATGCTCTTATTTTTCTCAAATTCAAGTCTCAGTAGATCTGATTCTTTACTACTGTAATTATATTATTACTAAGATAAAGAATGAACTTATATGTGAAAACAAAGTGAAAGAAGGAAGGAAGGAAGGTTAAGTGGGATGGTGGGTTTGGGAATGTGATGATAATCTCTTTCAAGAGAGATTGAGCCTGCTCTTCCCTACATAAGTACGTCAATATACAAGAGACTATATACAAAATACGTTCACCAAGTATCGCCAAACGTTTTGCCCAGAGAGCAAATCATACCCAGCACACCGGAACACCTGCTACCACCGCCGTAACCAGCAAACTGCTCATCCTCTGCCTGCCTGTTGCTGATTGGCTGGTGTCCCATCGCACCTGCCCTCCACCGCCACCACAAGTCGACGTCTGGGCTGCAGTGCTCCAGTCTCGTTAGAATATCTCAGTGCTCCAAGCAGTTGACATCTCTCGCTGGTAGACTAAGCCTTGGCTTTCGTGTACTAAGGGAGGTGGCAGCTCGAAGCCAGTATTCCAGCACCACTAATATTTTATTTTGCTATCACTGTAACTTCCTTGTCTTAACGTAACTTCTCATTTGCCAGTGATTATTCATATTATTTTGTTTGTTGACTTATCTTACATATTTTATGTGATTACCTTTATTCATGTCTTGTTTTTCTAGAGTAATTAAAATTTCATTGTTTATATACTTGTGTTTTGTGTGTCTTCCCATTACCTTACCACAGACGAAAGGACCAACTTTTCTCTTTTTTTTTTATTATGTGACAAGGCCCTGCCCCTAGCTTTTGAAACAGCCGAACACCAATGCTTTACTGTCACATAACGTGTGGGCCTGTCCGGGAGCTTCACTCAGGTACTGGTGCCAAGTAGTAAATTTATGGTAAGCGTATTTGGCTTTGGTAACGTAGCTTTTTACTATTTTCAATTTTCAATTTTATTTTCATATGGTGCTGTGTGTATTGTGCATTCCGAGAGTAGCATATGGTGAAGGTGAGACAACTTTGGATTGCGTGTTGACTGTAGGCCTCAGTCATTCTCTTAATTGGTCATCTCTCCCTCCGTGTTATTACTCGTGTTTACCATCTTTTGTCCCTAGGATATTTCTCATATTTTCAACAGATCATCATATTGGTACCCTGGTACTGTGGTCTGTCCCCGGGTCAAGTGCACCTAATCTTCTGCAATCTGACAGTAGGAGGATAAAGAGGGCCATAGTTCCTCTCGCACGAACTTTAGTTGCTGAATTGGGACCTCAGCAGCAGTTCTCGTCACCAGTTGACACCTCGCACCCCTACACGTCGGTAAGAGATGATGATATTTACATTGGTAGGGAATTAGCCTTCTTTTTCAGAGCACAAAAGTTCGCTAATTCTGTAAGTATCATATTAATTTCAGTGGGAAAACTTGCTTATGTCCTATAGAGACTCGGCAAGGTATGCCTACATTCTTGGACTACCATTTTACTTTTGAGGCAATTAACTGTTTCCTTTGTTTTAGAAACTCAGTTTCGCTTGTTTAGTAGGATTTTCTTGCCCTTACCCTCTTATATGAGTACCGGGTACAAGATTTCCTGCGACCTTGATTTAATTAATCATTTATCATCTTGTAATTAACATTAATTGTTAAAGATTCCACAGGATAGGTACCAGTTGCCACGTTGTCCTGTTTCTGACATTCACCATATCACAACAGTATATTCGTTGTGCATTTATTTGCTAATTTCACCATGTTTCGTCTCCAAGCTTTCCGTGCAGATCCAGCAGGTGAAATAGGGACTTTAAGTCGTGCCAAGAGGACTGAATTACACACTCTTGCACATGAGTATCAACTAGAAGTTCCCTACCAAGCCAACAAAAATGAAATACATAACCTGTTACTTGATCATTTCTTAGAGAAAGGTAAGATAGACTCTGAAACTCACGAAACTTACTTTATTGCAGATAAAACTGATTTGGCAACGATGAAACTCAAACTAGAGCTGGCCAAGATTGAACGCGAGCAGCAAAGGGAAGCAGCTGCCATAAGAAAAGAAGGACAAGAACTAGCAGCTGCCATACGAAAGGAAGAACAAGAACGTGAAATCGCCATAAAGGAACGTGAAGCTGCCTTGAGGAAAGAAGAACTAGAACGTGAGGTTGCAATACTCCGTGAGCGGGAACGAGTACAGCTTGAAACAAAACAACGCCAATTGGAGATGCAACACGAACATGACAGACAACAAGCAACCCTGACTATGGAATGTCGTCAACGAGAATTCGCGTTGGAAGCTTCACACCTCGCTCAACGCCAGCAAGCTACCGCCAATCTTCCCATCAGTTTCAATATATCACATGCAAGTAAGTTAATGCCACCATTCGTAGAAACAGAAGTTGATGTGTTTTTCACCACCTTTGAAACCCTTGCTAATCAACTTAGTTGGCCTGTCGACCAATGGGCAACCCTTCTCAGAGTACATCTTACAGGTAGAGCTGCAGTTACACTCAGTACTTTGGCGTCTGAGAATGACTACCAGACTCTGAAACAAGCAGTGTTGGACGCCTACCTTCTCTCCACCGAAAGTTATCGAAGGAAATTCCGTGACCACCTGAAGGCAAGTACCACTACCTTTCTCGAATTTGCTAATACCAAAAGGAGATATTTTATGAAATGGCTGGAAGCAGCACATGTCTCTACCTTTGCAGAACTCGTCAACCTCATGCTAGTTGAAGAATTCTTGAGGCGTGTGCCGCCTCCTGTCCGCCTATATTTGGCAGATAAAGAAGAAACCGACTACCTAAAGTGTGCTAAGTCGGCTGACACTTACAGCCTCATCCACCGGCTGACACCAGAACCATCTTCCAGTAAGAAGTCGTGGTACAGTTACGAGAAAGTGAGTACCGATCAAGCTGGCACGCAATTGTACTGTAGGTATTGTAGACTCTATGGACATACCATAGATAAATGTGGTAAGTCTCAATACAAAGGAAACACCGAAACGCCAAAACTCAAACAGACTCCTCCTAAGTCCGGTTATTTTGAAGTCGGCTGTGCCCAACATCGCCTACACCGGAGAAACTGTCTTCATCACTGACCTCACTGCTACCACTCCTTATCCTCTCGCCAGAGTCCACCTGGATTGTCCCTTCGTGAGCGGAGAAGTCCAAGTCGCCATCAGGGAAAAGCCTTTTCCCATGCCTGGAGTGCATCTTCTCCTGGGCAACGACTTGGCAGAAGACCTGCAACCGACCAACCTGATCGTCATGGACAAACCCCAGGTGTGTACCTCTGTGATGGATAATCCCATTTTTGAGTATGTTCCAGCAAAGGTTCAAGAGCGTGATGAAGTTTCTCCTCCGGTTTTAGTGACCACCCGTGCACAAGCTGCTGCACGACCACAGCTAGCTGACTCTACTGCTACCGCTGTCCCTCAAGACCCTCAGAAACTACCCCCGAATCTGACCAAGTTGGAGTTCCGTAAGTTACAGAGGGAAGATCTTACCTTGACACCATTATTTTTCCAGGCTGAGACTCAACCTGACAGTATTCCTGGGTTCTTCCTAGAGAACGAGTTGCTCTACCGCAGATATAGACCCAGTAAACTGAAGGAGGAGGACGATTGGGCCAACGTCGAACAACTAGTGATTCCTGCCAGCCTGCAGCCCACTATTCTACACCTGGCCCACGGAGCACTCTCCCACTACGGATTTAACAAGACTTACCATGGAATCCGTCAAGACTACTACTGGCCAGGTATGGTAAATAGCGTCAAACAGTACGTCAAACAGTGTCATACATGTCAGATGGCAGGTAAACCGAACATCTCTATTCCCAGAGCGTCACTGATTCCCATACAGGTGCCTGCGGAACCTTTCCACAGACTTACTATAGACTGTGTTGGTCCTTTACCTCGGACCAGTTCAGGTAACGCCTATATCTTAACCATCCTCTGTCCTACCACCAGATTCCCCATAGCAGTTCCAGTAAAGAACATTACGGCTGCTACGGTTGTGAAACACTTATTGAAGATCTTCACCCAGTATGGATTTCCAAGGGAGGTTCAGAGCGACTGTGGCACCAACTTCACCAGTGATCTCTTCAAGAGAACACTGGAAGAGTTCAACATCAAACAGGTATTGTCCAGCCCCTATCATCCTGCTTCACAGGGTTCTCTTGAGCGTAGTCATCAGACTATTAAAGCACTCCTGAAGAAGTTTTGCAATGAAACCTCTAAGGATTGGGATAAGCAAATCGACCTTATAATGTGTATATATAGAAGTCTTCCCAATGAGACTCTAGGAGTATCTCCTTATGAGATGCTCTACGGACGTAAGTGCCGTACTCCCCTCAAGGCTTTCAAAGACTCTCTACGTGATGCCACCTTCAGTGAGCATCAGAATGTGCCCCAGTTTCTTCAAAACCTACAACACATTCTAGAGAGGGTCCACAGTTTTGCCCAAGATAATCTATTGAAAGCACAGGAGAGGATGAAGACTCATTACGACCAGACCAGCAAAGTAAGGAAATTTAAGCCGGGAGACTTCGTACTTGCTTATTTCCCTATCCCAGGTTCTCCTTTACAAAACAGGTTTTCAGGACCCTACCGCATCAAGGAGTGCAGAAACAACCATAACTACGTTCTAGATACTCCAGATAGGCGGCGGAAGACCCAGTTGTGCCACGTCAACCTCCTGAAGCTATATAACGGTACTCCTCCCACTGTCATGCTTAATTACTCTTCCTTTAAAGAGCCATACATCCACAGTGAGACCTTCCCTGCTTCTCCTCCCGAAAGCACTGACACTGAGTCAGCGCTTTCCAATTCGGAAATCCTAACTGATCTTCCCAACTATTTTCAGGACAATAATAGTGCACCTCTCGTCAAGATCTTCAAAGAACATCAAGAGTTGTTCCGAGATGACCCCCAAGAGTGTAATGTTACCCAGCACGACATCCAACTGCTCCCTGAAACCCGGCCGATTCGTCAACCCTTCTACCGAATCAGCCCTAGCAAGAAGGAAGTCATGCGTGCTGAGGTGCAGTACCTCTTGGATCATGGACTGGCAACACCTTGTGAGTCCCCATGGGCCTCACCCTGTATCTTGGTGCCAAAACCCCAAGGTAAGGTGAGACTGTGTACGGATTACCGTAAGTTAAATAATGTGACTGTCAAGGATGCATACCCCTTGCCAAGGATAGATGACATTCTTGACGCCATTGGTAATGCCCAATACTTGTCCCAAGTGGACTTGCTTAAGGGGTATTACCAAGTGTGTCTAACAGAGCGAGCCAAAGAAATATCTGCCTTTATCACTCCCTTTGGACTTTTCAGATATGAACGCCTTCCTTTCGGACTATGTAATGCCCCGGCCACCTTTCAGAGAGCTGTCAACCGCGTCATCCAGGGCTTGGATAACACGTACGCCTATTTGGATGATATCGTCGTAGCATCCAACACCTGGAGCGAACATCTGCTCCAGCTGCAACGACTGTTCGCCAAGCTCCTGACAGCCGGCCTCACCATCAACCTGGGCAAGTCCACCTTCGCCAAAGGTAAAGTGCGTTATCTGGGTCATGTAATTGGGAGTGGCAGCCTAGCTCCGTTAGACACACACACTCAAGCCATCCAGCATTATCCACAGCCTACCACCAGGAAGCAGCTCCTGCGCTTCCTTGGTCTTGCCTCCTACTACCGTAGGTTTGTGAGAAATTTTAGTACGGTAGCCACGCCATTAATCATTTTAACCAGTCCCAAGCAACGGTATAATTGGACCATGCAGCAAACCGTTGCTTTCGAACAACTCAAATTCCTCCTCTGTTCTAATCCCATTCTCGCCTCGCCAGATATCACCAAGCCTTTCGTCCTTCATGTCGACGCCAGTGGTACCGGCATCGGTGGTGTACTGATGCAGCAACGAGGCGAGGAGGTTCTACCTGTCAGCTACTACAGCTACAAGTTGAAACCCCACCAGAGGAACTACAGCACTATTGAAAAGGAGCTACTATTCATCGTCCTGAATCTCCAGCACTTTGCTCCATACCTACAAGGTGCCAGGTCTACCACCATCTTCTCAGACCACAATCCCCTCCGCTTCTTACATAAAGCCCAATTCACTAACCAGCGTCTTCTACGATGGGCTTTATATCTACAAGATTTCAACCTGGAGATCCGCTATATCAAGGGTTCTGACAACATCATAGCCGACGCCCTCTCCAGAGTATATGAAGTAGAAGAAACTCCACCTATTACTCCACCACATGAAGACGTAACTTCTTCCAGAACCGCAGGCTTCGGGGGAGAGTTGTGACGATAATCTCTTTCAAGAGAGATTGAGCCTGCTCTTCCCTACATAAGTACGTCAATATACAAGAGACTATATACAAAATACGTTCACCAAGTATCGCCAAACGTTTTGCCCAGAGAGCAAATCGTACCCAGCACACCGGCACACCTGCTACCACCGCCGTAACCAGCAAACTGCTCATCCTCTGCCTGCCTGTTGCTGATTGGCTGGTGTCCCGTCGCACCTGCCCTCCGCCGCCACCACAAGTCGACGTCTGGGCTGCAGTGCTCCAGTCTCGTTAGAATATCTCAGTGCTCCAAGCAGTTGACATCTCTCGCTGGTAGACTAAGCCTTGGCTTTCGTGTACTAAGGGAGGTGGCAGCTCGATGCCAGTATTCGAGCACCACTAATATTTTATTTTGCTATCACTGTAACTTACTTGTCTTAACGTAACTTTTCATTTGTCAGTTATTATTCATATTATTTTGTTTGTTGACTTATCTTACATATTTTATGTGATTACCTTTATTCATGTCTTGTTTTTCTAGAGTAATTAAAATTTCATTGTTTATATACTTGTGTTTTGTGTGTCTTCCCATTATCTTACCACAGACGAAAGGACCAACTTTTTCCTTTTTTTTTTATTATGTGACGAGGCCCTGCCCCTAGCTTTTGAAACAGCCGAACACCAACGCTTTACCGTCACAGGTAAAATATACAAAAAGGAGAAACAAAACTACATCTGAAAGGTTAGGATAAGGATAATATATTCAACAAATACGTCAAACACAATAAACAAATAAACTACATATGAAAGGTTAGGTTAAGGGGTTGGGAATAAGAACAAATGATAACCAACATAATGAATACACTAAGATTAAAGAGATTAGGTTAAGGGGGGGGGGGGAAAGAATAAGACAATTATTACAAACATAATAAATACAACTTATGAGCAACTTGATGAACTTTAACAAATAACCCTTGAAATGCAAAAATGACCATTTGAGAAATTAACCCTTGAAACGAGTAAATGAATATGAGACATTGATTGACAAAACACAAAAGACAAGCAGGAATAATTATGTAAGTTAGGTCATGCCTGGTTGGGTAAGTTGGACTAGGTAAGTTAGGTTATGTCAGTTTGGGTAAGTTAGGTTATGTATGTTAGGCTAAGTTAGGTAATTTACTTTAAGTTAGGATAGGTAAGTTAGGTTATGTAAGATAGGATAGGTAAGTTAGGTAAGGTCAGGTTAGTTAAGTTAGGATAGATAAGTTATGTTAGGTTAGGTTATGTAAGCTAGGTTAGGTAAGTTAGGGTAGGTAAGCTAGGTTAGGTAAGTTAGGTTAGGATAGGTAAGTTAGGTTAGGATAGGTAAGTTAGGTTAGGATAGGTAAGTTAGGTTAGGTTAAGATAGGTTAGGTAAGTTAGGGTAGGTAAGCAAGGTTAGGTAAATTAGGTTAGGTAAGCTAGGTTAGGTAAGTTAGGTTAGGTAAGTTAGGTTAGGTTAAGATAGGTTAGGTAAGGTAAGTTAAGTTAGGTTAGGTTAGCTTAGTTAAGTTAGGATAGGTAAGTTAGGTGGTTAGGGTTAGTTAGGTTAGGTTATGTAAGTTAGGTTAGGTTTAGGAACGTTATGTTAACTAAGTAACATTGGGTAAGGAGGATAGGTTTAAGCAGTGTTGTACAGAGAACAGTTTTAAAGGTAAAGTGTCTAAGAAAATATATTTTAACAGAAGTGCAAGTTTGATATGAAAAGCTGAACTAGTTACATTTTGGAGAGAAATTTTATGCATGAAGATGTCTTAGAGAACAACATTGATGTCTTAAAGTATAACTTGTTGGAAGAAGGAGGGTTTCTCTGATGCACGAAGGCGTCTTAGAGAACACTTTTGATGAACGAAAGTGAGTTACAGATTACCTTTGATGACTCTGAGATTAACTTTGATGAACGAAAATGTCTTAGAGAACCTCTTTTGATGAACGAAGGTGAGTTAGATATTACCTTTCATGACACTGAAATAACTTTTGGTAGCTCTGAGAATAACTTTGATTACTCTGAGAATACCTTGATGACTCTGAGATTAACTTTGATGTCTTAGAGAACAACTTTGATGACTTAGAGAATGACTATGATGAACGAAGGTGAGTTAGAGATTACCTTTGATGACTCTGAGAATATCTTTGATGACTTTGAGAAAGACTTTTGAGAACATGAGTAGTATTTTTTGATAGCTCAGTGAATAACTTTTGATGTCTTATAGAACAACTTTTGATGAACGAGAGTGAGTTAGAGATTACCTTAGATGACTCTGAGAATACCTTTGATGACTCTGGCAACACCTATGATGACTCTGAGAATAACTTTTGGTAGCTCTGAGAATAAGTTTTGACGACTCTGGTATCTCCGAGAATAACTTTGATGTCTCTGAGAATAACTTTAGTTGTGTCTCTGGGAATAACTTTGATGAACAAAGATATCTTAGAAAGCTTCTCTGATGAACGAAAGGTTACTTAGAGATTAACTTGATGACTGTATTTAACTTTTTGCTCTGAGGACAGCTTTGTTGAATGAGGATGTCTCAGAAAGCTTCTCTGAATAACGAAGGTGACTTAACTTTGATGACTGAGATTAACTTTAGAAGTTTCTGAGAATAACTTTAGATATCTCTGAGAATAACTTTGATGGACGAAGATGTCTTAGAAAGCATCTCTGACGAACGAAAGGTTACTTAGCGAATAACTTTTATGATTTAGAGAACAACTTTGATGATCGAGATTAACTTTAGATGTCTCTGAGAATAAGTTTGATGAAGGAAGATATCTTACAGAGCAACTTTGATGTCTCGAAGAATAACTTTGACATTTCGAGAGGTATCTTTGACGTCTTAAAGGATGTCTTTGATGTCTCAAAGGATGTCTTTGAGTGCAACTTTGATGTCTTTGAGTAAGTCCTTGATATCTCGAAGAATGTCTTCGACTATATTTCTTACTTAATGACATATAATTTTAGTTACGAAAGTGCTGAAAAGTTACATTTGACTATTTTTTAGCTAAGTGAAAGGTTACTTTAGTTAAGAACAGTGTTGGAAAGAGTCTACACTTGACTATTTTCAGTTGATTGATGATGGATAAAGTTAGTTATGAATAGTATTGGAAAGTTTCCTTTGACAATTTTTTAGTTATGAGAAAAGCCATTTTAGTTAAGAACGGTGTTAAACGAGGCTAATCCTGACTATTTTTAGTTGATTGGATAATAAGTTTAGTTGAGAAATGACGAAAGTGACTGTTTTTAGTTGATTGACGAAAGATTTTTAGTTAAGGAACGTTAAATAACATGTAAGGGAATGAACAGAGAGAACATGTGGGGAACATGGCAAAGAACACAGAAATCATGTAAAAAAGTTGATGAATACAGTGAACATACTGGGAATATGAACTTACAGAAAACATGATAAGGAGAATTGGGAATACAAAGAATGAACAATGAACTTGTGAAGAACAGAGAATATGACAAAGAATGTAGAAAACATGTAAGTGAAGGTGATAAACGATGTGATCTTGTGAGGAACATGAACTTGTAGAGGAACATGAATATTGACAAAGAACACAAAAATATGGAAGACAGCATGAAAATTGAGTAGAAACGTTGTAAAGAGAACATGTGATGAACATGAAAACAGAAAATATGACTAGAATTTGTAGAGAACATCATGAGACTAAGAGAAAGATTGCAGAAAAAAATGGAGATACATGTGAAAATATGAACTGAATGGGCTGTGAACATTTGAAGAACGTGAAGTGAACACGGAAAACATTTGATGAGAATACGAAGAACACAGTGAATATAGAGAAAATATGCAAATACAGTACGATTATTGAAGGTTTGGATAAGTTGGGGATGAGAAGGTAAGGGAGGGAAAAGGTAAGGTGCGACTTTTGACCGTGTGATTATTGCTTACTTGGGTAAACAAAAAGTACTGAAGGTAAGGTGTTATATGACCGTGTGAATATTATATAGCTGAGTATGAAAAGGGTATTAAAGGCAGTGATGTTACTTTGATAGACTGGAGAGGGGCTTGATCTGAAATAATTTGATGAACATTAAACTACGGTGGAGGACATGAGCTGAAACTCGGTTAATGTCTTGATTTATTTTACTACGTTAGAAATATAGTGATCTTAAATTTCTGGGGAAATGGTCTGATAATAAAGAACATGTACAAATGAACTAAGGTGGGGGACGTGAGCTAGAGTTTGGTAACTGTTCGGAACTATTTTACTATGTCTGAAAATATGGCAGTTACAAATTTCAGGGAAAATTAGTCTGTTACTAAAGAACTTGTACAATGAACTACGGTAGGGGACATGAGCTGGAGCTCAGTAACTGACTTGATCTTATTTACTGTGTCTAAAATACAGCAGGTTTAAATTTCAGGGAAATTGATTAGGTATTACCGAAGATACAAGAGGGAACAAAGACTGAGGACAGGAGCTAGAACTTGGTATTTGTTCGGATCTTATTTACTACATCTGAAATTTGACTGTTTAAAATTAGGCTAAAATTCAGCTATTAGCAGTGAAAATGTGGTCTCTAAAAAATTTTGGTCTTCAATTGGAATCTGATTAATTTCGATCATGAACTGGACTCTGAATATTTTTGGCACAAAGTGGACTCTGACGAATTTTCGGTATAAAATGGACTCTGATGAAAATTGGTTTGAAAATGGACTCTGTCTAATTTTCACTGATTATAGGACTCTGAATTTTTTTCGGGTACAAACGGAACTCTGAATAATTTAGGTTAACAACTAGACTCTGACGAATTTCTGTCGTTAATTGGAGTCTGATTATTTTTGGGTATAAACTGGAACTCTGAATAATTTTCGGTCTTTACTGGACTCTGGCTAATTTTCGATCATAAATGAACTCTGCCTAATTTTCGTAGATTACAGGACTCTGAATATTTTCTGGCACAAACTGGACTCTGAAGAATTTTAAATAAATTTTAAATAAAGTGGACTCTGAAGAATTTAGGTTAACAACAGGACTCTGTTAATTTTCAGGGTAAAACTTGACTCTGATTATTTTCAGTCATAAACTGAACTCTGATGAAGTTTGAGCTTTAAACTGTCTCTGACTATCTTTTGGGGGTCTTTGCAGGTGAAACAGCTGTAAATGGTTATAAAACTTAGTCATGACTAAGATGTCTTTTTCCTTAACAAAATGGTTAAGACACTATTCTCTGAAAATGTTTTTTTTACAAAATTTGGTCATAAACATATAAATAAACTTCTATGATTATTTGAAACTCTGAAATATTTTCTTAAAACTGAACTCTGAAAAATTTGAATTTTCCCCATAAGAACTGTTAACACACGTCTATGAAATTATTTTCCTCATAAGAACTCTTAACAAACTTTTATGAACATATTTTCAGAAAATGGTATTTGAAAAAAACGCGGTTGTGAAAACTGGTAAAATATGTCCGTAGAGTTTACCTAGAAACTGCGTGACTTAAACACGATATTTCTAAAAATTTCTATAAGATTTTCCTACTTATTTTCCTCATAAGAACTCTTAACAAACTTCTAAGATCTCGGATATTATTTTTCTCATAAGAACTCTTAATAAACTTCTAAAATCTCAAAAATTATTTTCCTCATAAGAACTCTTTAATTCCAATTTGGCCCCTTTCTTAAAAAGTTCGGTGAATACGATGTGCCATATCATCCTCTTTTCAAAGTTCGGTGAAAACGGTGAGGCATATCGGCCCTTTTTCCCAGAAAAAGTTTGGTGAAAACGGTGAGGCATATTGTCCTCTTTTTCCCAAAATCCAATGAGGCGCATGCACCATCATCCCTACTACTAGTGAGCACATCTAAGTGAGCAGATGTAGGTGAGCACATCTAGGTGAGAAGATGTAGGTAAGCACATGTAGGTGAGCAGATGTAGTTGAGCACATGTAGGTGAGCACATGTAGGTGAGCACATGTAGGTGAGCACATGTAGGTGAGCACAAGTAGATGAGCACTTCTAGGTGAACACATGTAGGTGAGCACATCTAGGTGAACACATGTAGGTGAGCACCTCTAGGTGAGCACATGTAGGTGAGCTCATGCAGGTAAGTACATGTAGGTGAACACATGTACGTGGGCACTTCTAGGTGAACACATGTAGGTGAGCACTTCTAGGTGCACACATGTAGGTGAGCACATGAAGGTGAACATATCTAGGTGAACACATGTAGGTGAGCCCTTTTAGGTGAACACATGTAGGTGAGCACATGTAGGTGAACATATGTAGGTGAGCACAGCTAGGTGAACACATCTAGGTGAACATATCTAGTTGAACACATCTAGGTGAGCACATGTAGGTGAGTACATTTAGCTGAGCACATATAGGTTAGCACATCTAGGTTAACATATGTAGGTGAGCACATGTGGGTGAATACATGTAGGTGACACTTCTTGGTGAGCACATGTAGGTGAACACATGTAGGTGAGCACTTCTAAGTGAGCACTTCTAGGTGAGCATTTCTAGGTGAGCACATCTAGGTGAACACATGTAGGTGAGCATATGTAGGTGAACACATATGTAGTTGAGCACATGTAGGTGAGCACTTCTAGGTGAGCACATGTAGGTGAGAACATGTAGGTGAGCACATCTAGGTGAGCACTTTCAGGTGAGCACATGTGGATGAGCACATGTAGGTGAGCACATCTAGGTGAGCACTTCAAGGTGAGCACTTCTAGGTGAGCACTTTTAGGTAAGCACATTTAGGTGATCACTTCTAGGTGAGCACATCTAGGTGAGCACTTCCTAGTGAGCATATGTAGGTGAGTACATGTAGGTGAGCACTTCTAGGTGAGCACTTCTAGGTGAGCACACATAGGTGAGCACACATAGGTGAGCACATGTAGGTGAGCACATCTAGGTGAGCCCATGTAGGGGAGCACTTCTAGGTGAGCACATGTAGGTGAACACATGTAAGTGAGCACATGTAGGTGAGCACATCTAGGTGAGCCCATGTAGGTGAGCACTTCTAGGTGAGCACATGTAGGTGAACACATCTAGGTGAGCACATGTAGGTGAGCTCTTCTAGGTGAGCACACATAGGTGAGCACACATAGGTGAGCACATGTAGGTGAGCACATCTAGGTGAGCCCATGTAGGTAAGCACTTCTAGGTGAGCACATGTAGGTGAGCTCTTCTAGGAGAGCACACATAGGTGAGCACACATAGGTGAGCACATGTAGGTGAGCACATCTAGGTGAGCCCATGTAGGTGAGCACTTCTAGGTGAGCACATGTATGTGAGCACATTTAGGTGAACACATGTAGGTGAGCACTTCTAGGGGAACACATCTAGGTGAGCTCATCTAGGTGAACACATCTAGGTCAACACATGTAGGTGAGCACTTCTAAGTGAGCACATCTAGGTGAGCACATGTAGGTGATCACTTCTAGGTTAGTACATCTAAGTGAACACATCTAGGTGAGCACTTCTAGGTGAGCACATCTAGGTGAACACATGAAGGTGAGCACATGTTGGTGAGCACATGTCGGTGAACACATCTAGGTGACCACATGTAGGTGAGCACGTGTAGGTGAGCACAACTAGGTAAGCAGATCTAGGTGAGCACATGAAGGCAAGCACTTCTAGGTTGATACCTGGTTGATGGGGTTCTGGGAGTTCTTCTACTCCCCAAGCTTGGGGCCAAACTTGACTTGTGAGAGTTTGGTCCACCAGGTTGTTGCTTGGATCGGCCCGCAGGCCCACATACCCACCACAGCCCGGTTGGTCCGGCACTCCTTGAAGGAAACAATCTAGTTTCCTCTTGAAGATGTCCACGGTTGTTCCTGTAATATTTCTGATGCTTGCTGGTAGGACGTTGAACAACCGTGGACCTCTGATGTTCATACAGTGTTCTCTGATTGTGCCTGTTACGACCCTGGTTCTCAAATGGAAGCCAGAGGTCAAAATTGAACTAAATAAGCTACGTTAGATTAGCAAGACGCAAGTCGATGTGTCTCTGTTCGTATCTTCCCTGCCAAACGTAGGACGAATCTTGTTGCTCACAAGCATTCAAACTCTTGAGCTTGTTGTGAATTAAGTATAACATTGTTATAAGATTAACTATCCTGAGAATGAGGAAAGTAACAATATGTTGCATAGGGGAAGATTTTTAATGTGCTTAGCTGCACGATCAATTAGGCTCCTCCTGGCACCACCACAATGGGGGAGGCCTGAGCTGGTCGCTGGGAGCGTTCTTCTCTGGCTGGCGTTCGTGGTGTCGAGACCTACTCTGTGGCTGCACCTCTCCTCTCCTCCCTTCTCCTCTTACTTATTTCCCTTACCTTAAGTTCCTGTACCATTAAGTTAAGTACGGTGTGTTTTAAGTGTGCCTACTCTGGTAGTAACGATTGGTGAGACCTGTGGGTAGTATTTGCCAGTGTTTTGGGTACCCCTAAGTGTTGTGTTTTTGTTTTAGGGTACCACGTGGTCTCACTACCCTAAGGGGGGATCTGACCGGAACTATGAGAGTTGTTGTAGGGTATTCATAATTTATTATCCTGATACATGTGAAAGGTGCTGCACCTAGGCCAAGTTTCAGCATCTCAGCCTAAATAGAGAAGGAGGAAAAAAAAAAATTATACAATTTTTCAACAATGTTCAATTGCTTTCACAGCCCACAATTGTGAACCAAAATCATTTCTACGACACTCAGCTAGAGAGAAGGATTTTTATCCCAGATGTATTTAGTGCAATAATACAGATTTTTAAAAGTTTCCCAAAAACGTATGCAACAAAATGAAGTGTATCATTATTTATAAAATCAATAAATCTACGTAGATAAGAAAAGCTACATGTGTTTTTAGAGGCGTAAACTCTACATATAATGTGCAAGTTTCATGTAAATTGAATAATAAATAAAGGCTGTGAGGGCAGATCTAGTTGTAAAAGTTGGAGTGGCGTAGCGCGCCGCGACAAGTTACTCTACTCGCGGTCACGATTTTCACTCGTGACAATGCGTGATTTACGCATTGCGGCCAGCTCGTACCTTCTATGGAGAGCTCGCATGCATCTAGCTTTCAATGCTTTTCTCTTGTTCGTTTGGTAAGTCATATTGCAGTACAAATAGCAAAAATAGCATGAGTTCTGGGAGATATTGTGAGAGCGCGTCAGCGATACATCCACTTCCTAAGGGACACACACAGTGACTGAGGGGTTGAGCCACGAACCCCACCCTCTCTCACACGAGACTGTTGCCAATGAGTGAGTTTATATTCATTTTATGCATAACATGTTATTTTCAACGCTATTATGAAATATTAGACTTCTACAACGTAAGATACAATACTCCATGGCGCACCCACGCCGCGAGGACCAGATTCACGAAAGTTGCAGCGGGAAATTTGACTCTAATTACGTTATTTTTCAAGATAACATAAAACGGTTTGCACCACAGTGTTGCCAGAACGTTGTAGTATTTTTCGTAATTTTTCGTAAATATTCCATTTTTCTTCGGATTTTCGGCACTTGGCCCCTAAGCTGCATCCAGCTTCAGTGCTTATCCAGTAGTACTTTACCCTAGCTTGTTCACAGTGTAAACCTTGTATCCTGTCTATGTGCACCAAGGCTTTTAACTTAAGATAGTGTGGTAAAGTAATTATAATTATTGTTATTGGTGTGAGTGTATATGGGGGATTGTTAAGGGGTTAATAAATAAGTAAGTTAGAATGGAGTATCCCTTCTTCCTGTGTGGGAGTGCAATGATCAACCTCTAGTCTGACATGGTCTAGTAGCAAGTTATTATTACTGTGGATAGTTTATTTTGGGGGCCGGGCCTTTTAGTTCTCCCATATTTGATAACTCTGTATTCTAACTACCCTTACCCCTTTATAGTACCAGTTCCCCCATAGCAAGCCCACCATTTTCATAACAGTGCCCATGGAACTTTTGCTCTTCACTGGTGCTATTCTGCATTTTCTTCCATGTCGTTCACTCCAGTATGTTGTTATTTTACTGTGCAGATTTGGGACCTGTCCCTCCAGTATTTTCCATGTGTATATTATTTGGTATCTCTCTCGTCTCCTTTCTAGTGAGTACATTTGGAGAGCTTTGAGACGATCCCAATAATTTAGGTGCTTTATCTCGTCTTTGCGTGCCGTATATTTTCTCTGTATTCCCTCAATTTCAGCTATCTCTCCTGCTCTGAAGGTGGAAGTGAGTACTGAGCAGTACTCAAGACGGGACAACACAAGTGATTTGAAGAGTACAACCATTGTGATGGGATCTCTGGACAAGAAGGTTCTCATAATCCATCATATCATTTTTCTGGCTGACACAATACTTGCTTGGTTATGCTCCCTAAATCATTATTCCCAAATCCTTGACATGCTGTTTTCCTTGTGGGAACCGACCTGTGAGATATATATTTATTTAATTTATATGAATTTATATTGAATTTATATTTACGTTAATTTATATATTTCGATAGCAATTGGTATGATGTTAAGTGGACTGTATTTTTGCAATAATGTCACAAATCGATCCATACTCATTAGGGGGGTTTATATTGAATTTATATATATTCAACCAATCAAACTACAGTATTAAACTACATATATTAGTATACATTGAGGAGGTGCCTTATCTCATTGTACAACAGGCTTAGTTCACCAGGTATAACTAGGATGTAGACACCAAATTATACTCGTGTGAGGCAGCTTCCATCACCCAGTAACTGATATACCAAGCTTGTTTCCTCTTCTTGTTCCTGTCAAAGGGCACTAGCTGTAAAACCAGAATCCTAATATATGACAGCTATATCAGAGAAAACACTGTATATTATATATGATAAGGACCAAGGCTTAATTACCTTTAGTATGAGGCGAGTTTGCATTCTAACCGGTTCGCCCAATATCTACCTAACATTAATGGCCAAAAATGATTAGATAAACGGGTTTCGGTAGAACACTTCCCTTGACAGCGTGTTGATGATGGAAGACCACTACTCTGATCTTCACACTTCGTCCAAGAGAAATGATAGGAGACGAATTTGCTCCCTGCGCCTCTGGTCTTAACAACAATGGCTGACCCTTCCTCCTCACTGACGCCTTGGCACTTTGTCTAGATGTTAGTAACTGATAGAAGGGTCACATTTACTTTATTTTGATACTGATAATTAAGTTAATTCAAATGAAATGTTTTTATGATGGTAAAAGTCCAAAGACTAATGTATTTAAGAATAACTCCAACACAATAGTTGGTGATTTTTAATAGTATGTGGCAATGATATCCCGTTTTCAATTGACGGAAAATTCCACTACAAGCTACATTTTCTATGGGTTAACTTGTGTATACAATGCAGCAGCAATATTATCTGCAATTGCATGTAATAATATTAAATGGTGTCGGATTTTCCGACATTCCTTCCATGGGCAGATTCGATTGTGTTTTGTACCCTGTATTATGTTTAAGATCCTCATTTTTGCCGCATCTGAGTACCTGGAATTTATCACCATTAAAAATCATGTTATTTTCTGCTGCCCAATCGAAAACTTTGTTAATATCTGTTTGTAGTTTATCAGTGTCTTCAGCAGAGGTAATTTTCATGCTGATTTTTGTATCATCTGCAAAGGATGACACGAAGCTGTGACTTGTGTTTTTGTCTATATCTGATATGAGAATAAAGAACAGCAGAGGTGCAAGGACTGTAATTTGAGGTACAGAGCTTTTAACTGCGCTCGGACTCGATTTTACTTGATTGACTGTTACTCTTTGTGTTCTGTTCGACAGGAAATTGAGTATCCAGCGTCCTACTTTACCAGTTATACCCATTGACCTCATTTTGTGTGCAATCACTCCATGGTCACATTTGTCGATTGCCTATGCAAAATCTGTGTATACGACATCTGCATTAGCACAGGTGAGCATGTGAGGTGAACTGCAGGTGAGCACATCAAGGTGAACACATGAAGGTGAGCACATGTAGGTGAGCACACGTAGGTAAACACATCTAGGTGACCACATCTAGGTGAACACATGTAGGTGAGCACATCTAGGCGAACACATGTAGGTGAGCACTTGTAGGTGAGCACATGTAGGTGAGCACATGTAGGTGAGAACATGTAGGTGAACACATCTAGTTGAGCACATCTAGGTAAGCACATCTAGGTGAGCACATGTAGGTGAGCACTTCTCGGTAAGCACATCTAGGTAAGCACATGTAGGTGAGTACATCTAGGTGAGCACATCTAGGTGAGCACATCTAGGAGAGCACATCTTGATGAGCACATCTAGGTGAGCACTTCTAGGTGAGCACATCTAGGTGAGCACATCTAGGTGAGCACATCTAGGTGAGCACATCTAGGTGAACACATGTAGGTGAGAACTTCTAGGTGAGCACATGTAGGTGAACACATGTAAGTGAGCACTTCTAGGTTAACACATCTAGGTGAGCACATCTAGGTGAGCACATCTAGGTGAGCACATCTAGGTGAACACATGTAGGTAAGCACTTCTAGGTGAGCACATGTAGGTGAGAACATCTAGGTGAACACATCTACATCTAGGTGAACAAATGTAGGTGAGCACTTCTAGGTGAGCACATCTAGGTGGTTACCTACCTTGAGGTGCATCCGGGGCTTAGCATCCACGCGGTCCGGTCGTCAACCAGGCCTCCTGGTTGCTGGACTGATCAACCAGGCTGTTAGGCGCGGCTGCTCGCAGCCTGACGTATGAGTCACAGCCTGGTTGATCAGGTATCCTTTGGAGGTGCTTATCCAGTTCTCTCTTGAACACTGTGAGGGGTCGGCCAGTTATGCCCCTTATGTGTAGGGGAAGCGTGTTGAACAGTCTCGGGCCTCTGATGTTGATAGAGTTCTCTCTCAGAGTACCTGTTGCACCTCCGCTTTTCAACGGGGGTATTCTGCACTTCCTGCCATGTCTTCTGGTCTCATGTGATATTATTTCTGTGTGCAGGTTTGGGTGAGCACATCTAGGTGAGAAAATGTAAATAAGCCCCTCTAGGTGAGCACAGGAACAGGGGGCTCGACCACCGGAATGGGAGGGGTGGAGCGATAGAGTCAGAGGTAGGGGGGTGAGGATGAAAGTGAAGCTTTCTTACCAGCCGGGGAGAAGGCAGATAAGCCAGGCTTTCGCTTTTGACTCAGAAAGACAGGTGTTCCAGCAGAAACGTACTGGGCAACAGACTTAAACGTCTCAACAGAAGAAGAATGAGAGCGAACAACACGATGATCGCTAGGAGAAGGATGGACATCAGCCCGCACAGACAGGCGGCGTGGAGAGCTAAGAGACGGAGGAGAAGGATGGGAAGGAGGCTCAAAGGGAGATGAGAAAGAAGACACAGGAGACATGACAGACTGGGTAGAAAGATGAGGGAACCCCAGACAGAGAACCAGGAGGGGGACCCTTCGGGACAGAATGTAAAGGAACAGGGGAGCAGGCGGTGGGCGTGTTTGGGTCTAAGGCCTGGAAACTGTTGTGAGACTGAGGAAGGTTGGAAGGATGAGGAGGGAAGAGCGCAACACGTGAGCATAAAAGACACCAGCGAAAGGGTAGGACAGTGAACTTAGCGCCACGCCTCATGAAAAGACAAACGTTCCCAGTGCTTTAAGTTGAAGACGGCTGCCTCAAGTTTGTAATGTATACACGCGCGGGAGAAGGTAGAGTAGGCCTCACCACAATTGAGGCAGCGAGCCTGGGGAGAAGTGCTCTCCGACTTAAGAGTGACCTTCGTTCCCACACATGGGGCAGAGAGAGAGTACTGGAGCATTTGAGGGCACCATGTCCGAACTTCCAGCACTTATTACAAAGCCGAGAATAGGGTATGTACTCCTGAATGGAGCATCTGGCACCAGCAAGAATAACAGAGGGCGGAAGTGTCCGACCATCAGAGGTAATTTTCACAAGCCGAATGGGCAGACGGGGACAGCCATGAGGGGGTCGTGAACGTGTCTACCTGGAGAACAGAATGGTCTTGAGCCTCGAGAACATGTTTAATATCCTCGTGGCAGTCCTTGAGGTTCCTAATACCGATTGCAACATGGTGTGGGAGGAGAACAGTGCCAACACTGGGACTTAACTGAGTATTCTTGGAGACCCGAACAGGGGTCACCACAATGCAGGACAAAACCGCCAAGCGGACAGCTGCATCCTGAGAAAAAGCAACAACGACACGTGTACCGAGATGGCTGGGATTAAAAGTAACGGAGGCATCTACTGAATCCGCAAGGTGCCTATGGAGGGAGAAATCGTCAGGAGTAGAATCTAAATGATGGAGATCAAAGTACTTAGTCCACGTGGCAAGACCAAACAAGGCATGGTACCAATTGGTATGGGAAGGAAGCATGTGAGAGCGGCCATGGCAGGGACGGTGGTGAGAACCCCCTAGAGAGAGAGAGAGGGGTCATAAGGCGCAGTAGTCACAATGAGAGATGGAGTCGTACTAGGGGATGAGGTAGTCATCACAGGGGGCTTAGGGCTCGACCCTACCACAGAGGAGGGAGGGAAGTGGAGGAGTAATCTAGTCTGGGCCCAATGTAGCGGGGGCTACAGAGCCCAGTCCGACTCAGGGGCCTAGTCACCCACCCCCATGAGACTGGGAAAGAGAAGTCGTTTCATCATCCATGCAGCAGTCTTTCTAAAAGTTTGGGGCCTGGAACCAAGGGATACCACCTACCAGGGTACCCAGGGAGGCCGAGCGTGGGCCAGTGCAGAAAGGGTGCATCATCCCCAGCGGTGCCCCCCCCCCCCCCATTTTAACAGGGAGTCCTACTGCATTGTTCATTCTCCCACACTGGTGCAAAGACCCCACTCCCCTTATTGCCCCAGCCTGGACACCTAGCCATCCACTCAGGGCTACCCCTTCAGCGGGCAGTCCGATGGCTCACAAGGTCCCTACGTGGTGCCCATCTGCATGTACAACACACAAAGAGGGAGCAGGAGAGGGGGGCAAAGGCAACCCTCACTAGTCCCAGGGAGGTGTACAGGAGCCCCTCACCACAACAAGGCGACACCAGAGGGAAGAGGCGAGAAGAGCAGATGTACTCCTGAACAGAGCATCTGGCACCAAGAGTTACGGAAGACGGAAGGGACCTATCAAAAGTGATTTTCATTACACAAAGAGACTGGCCATGACGACCACGAGGGGGGTCGAGTAACATATTAATCTGGAGGATAGAATGGCCTTGGGCCTCAAGGATATGTTTAATATCCTTATGGCAGTCTTTTAAGTTCCTTATCACCAGACGCTACATGGTATGGAAGAATAACTGCCAATCCTGGCATTTACTTAACCAGGCATTTTTTGACATTCGAACCGGTGTCTCCCCAATACAGGACAACGAGGCTAAGTGGATAGCTGCTTCCCGAGAAGGAGCTGCAACAACACGTGTACCAGTATGGGTGGGGTTAAAAGTGACAAAGGTATCCACCAAATCAACTAAAGTAAGAGTAATTAGGTCAAGTGGAGGAGTAGGTCTGAATATTAAAGAGGAGCTGGCATGCACAGAGCTCCTGAACTTGACCAATGAGGTGGTAGAGGTACTTGGAATCAAGTAAGGAATATAAATCTAATTATTATTCTAATATACAAACTGCCAGATGCAACAGTTGAGGAATTCACTGAGCAGATCCACAAAATAGAAAATATCCTTGATAACCTAGCAAACCCAGTACCAGATATTATCTTCCTTGGAGACTTCAATCTACCCAGTTTACAATGGAGAATAGTAAACAATAATATTATAGCATGAAATCAACCTGGAAATAACCAATCACAGATCAGAGAAGTACTGAGATTCTGTGACAATTTCTCTCTCAGTCAGCAGATTACAGAACCAACTAGGAGTGACAACACGCTGGACCTCATATTCACGAACAAAGATGAGCTAACCAGAGACATTACTGTCTCAGACACTACGTACTCGGACCACAAGCTCATTGAAGTGCAAACTAACATTATTAACGGTAGTAGACCCAAGAGAAACAACAAGCTAGAAGGGCTATTCAATAAATTAAATTTTAATAATAAAAGGATAGACTGGGAGAAAATAAACGGAATTTACAAACATTCAATGAGAAAATGTTTAAGTAATAAAAATTCTACACAAGGTCCAACGTAGAAAGAGAACGCAGACGACATTACAAAAGTAGAAAAAGGTTAACAGAAATACTAAAGCAGATACGACTTTCCATACAAAGAAGGAATAATTTAAACATGGAGATTGAAGAAATCGAACAGAGACTGAATCATTCATATCAGATTGAAGAAAGGCAACTAAAACAGAAAGCAATTCAAGAAATAAAGAAAAAAACAAAATATTTCTTCACATATGCTAAATCAAAAGCAAAAACCACTGCCAGTATTGGACCTATTTGTACTAGTGAAGGTTCATACACTGAGGATGACAAAGAAATTAGTGAAATCCTAAAAAAACAAAATGAGGACATGTTTAGCACCACAATACAGAGCATGAAAGTGGACGATCCGGACAACTTCTTTATGCGTGATATCCAAACCCCTGTAAATATAACTGATATCAACACGAGCGTGGCAGGTTTTGAAAGAGAAATTGACAATATGCCAATGCACTCAGCCCTGGGTCCTGACTCATGGAATTCAATAATTATAATGAAATTCAAAGTGCCAGTAGCACAGGCACTCAGTAAAGTGTGGAGAAAAAGCTTGGACACGGGGGAGATACCAGACTCGCTTAGAGCAACAGACATAGCCCTCTCCACACAAGGGAGGTAGCAAAGCATTGGCAAAGAATTATAGACCAGTTGCACTAACGTCCCACATAATAAAAGTACTGTATTTGAGAGAGTGATCAGGAGTCAGGTCACTAGTTTCATGGAGACCAATGACCTCCACAATCCAGGCCAACGTGGATTTAGAGCAGGAAGATCATGCCTCTCACAGCTACTTGACCATTACGACAAAATCACTGAGGCATTAGAAGAAAAACAGAGTGTAGATGTGGTATACACGGATTTCGCAAAGGCATTCGATAAATGTGACCATGAAGTGATAGCACACAAAATGAGGTTAATGGGAATAACTGGTAAAGTAGGATGCTGGATACTCGGTTTTCTGTCAAACAGAACACAGAGAGTAACAGTCAACCATATAAAATCGAGTCCAAGTGCAGTTAAAAGCTGCAGTACCTCAAGGTACAGTCCTTGCACCACTGCTTTTCCTTACTCTCATATCAGATATAGAATCAAATATAAGGCACAGCTTCGTATCATCCTTTGCAGATGACACAAAAATCAGCTTGAAAATTACCTCTGCTGATGATATTGAAAAACTACAAGCAGATATTAATAAAGTTTCCGACTGGGCAACAGTATATAACATGTTTAACAGCGATAAATTCCAGGTACTCAGATACGGTAAAAGTGAGAACCTTAAACATAATACAGGGTACAAAACACAATCAAATTTGCCCATAGTAGGAAAGAAACATGTAAAGGATTTGGGAATAATGATGTCTGACGAGCTAAATTTTAGGGAGCATAACCAAGCAAATATTGCGGCAGCCAAGAAAATGATAGGATGGATTACGAGAACTTTTAAATCCAGGGATCCCATCACAATGGTTGTACTCTTCAAATTACTTGTGCTGTCTCGTCTTGAGTACTGCTCAGTATTCACTTCCCCATTTAGAGCAGGAGAGATTGCTGAAATAGAGGGAGTACAGAGAACATATACGGGATACATAAACGAGATAAAGCATCTAAATTATTGGGATCGTCTCAAAGCTCTCCGAATTCACTCGCTAGAAAGACATTGGGAGAAATATCATATAATATACAAGTGGGAAAATACTGGAGGGCCAGGTCCCAAATCTGCACAGTAAAATAACAACATACTGGAGTGAACGATATGGTAGAAAATGCAGAGTACAACTAGTGAAGAGCAGGGGTGCCATAGGCACAATTAGAGAGAACTATATAAACATCAGAGGTTCACAGTTGTTCAACATCCTCCCAGCGAGCATAAGAAATATTGCCAGAACAACCGTGGACATCTTCAAGAGGAATCTAGAAAGTTTCCTCCAAGGAGTGCCGGATGAACCGGGCTGCGGTGGGTATGTGGGCTTGCAGGCTGCTGCAAGCAACAGCCTAGGAGACCAAACTCTCACAAGTCAAGCCTGGCCTCGGGCCGGGCTCTGGGAGGAGAAGAACTCCCAGAACCCCATCAACCAGGTATCAACTAGGTGTTTATGGATGAATTAATCATCAGGACGAGTAGAATTAACATGACCGAGATTAAAATACTTAGTCCATGTAGCAGGACAAAACAAAGCTTGAAAGGTATTAGAACCGGAAGGATACGTGCGAATGTGACTGAGGAGAGGATGGCACCGAGCACCCCCAGTAAGAGGAGGGGGGGGGGGGGGTAAAAGGCGCAGTTGTTACAATGAAAGATGAAGTCACTCCATGTGATGAGGTGTTCATCACTGGGGGCTTGGGGCTCAACCCTGCCACAGAGGTAGAAGAGGAGCAGAGAGGGGTAGTAGGGACCTGGTAGACCAAGCTCTAACAAGTCAAGCCTGGCCTCGAGGACTAGAAGAACTCCCAAAACACCATCAAGCGGGTATCGAGCAGGGAAAGTCCAGAGCTGCTTGGTCTGCGACCAAAGTAGCAGGGGGCTACAGAGCCCGGCTTTCCATCACAGTCCGACTTGGGGGCCTGCTCTCCCACCCCACATCTGAGAAGTTAAAAATAAGGGTCAGATATCAGCATGTAAATGAACAGGTAATCATTTCATCAACAAACAAGCCCCCATACCCACCATGGCGCCGCAATTAGAGGATAGGACACCCGATAAGATGTGGCCCACCCCCCAATCATCATTTTAAGTACCATCAGTCCGTCAAGATTGGGCTCAACAACGAAGGAAAAGAGTGACAATAAAAGTGTCCCTTTGCTCAACAATTTCGGGTACCACAGTTTTACGGGCGAGAGACTGTGCCTTACCTAACACCCAGTGTCAAAACAGAAGACAACATCTAAAAGAATGATCAAGAATAGCAAAAAGTCGCTGGGAAATAGCAATTAAAAAGGAGAATTGCGAAGGAAATATTAAACATAGTAGGAAAAAGCATTCAGCACAATTAGTGAAGAAGGCAGCAGAAGCATAAGGCTTCAAAAGGACAGAGGACACTGTCCCATGGAGCATCACACTCTAGCATCCGCCAACTAAGCCCCTTCACGATGGCAACGGGCTGGAAAGGTAAGGAGAGATGAAAAAGACGAGAGGGCGAAGAATACTGCCCGGTGGGACACCAGTGTTAATAGGTAGAGTGGGAAAATTGGAATCATTCACAGAGACATACTGGAGATTGTCACTGAGGTAAGATTGTAGGTACTGTATTGGAAGGAGTGACCTCTTACTCCGTAATGTTGCAATTTAAGAAAGCTAATGTGTTTAGTGTCAAAACGTCTTATGTAGGTCAACACATATATGAAAAAGGTACTCATTTTTTCCAAGAACTGCATAAATAAAATTAATCATACTAACTGGGCATGATTGTTTTTTTTTGTGCCTGAAGCCATTATGGCAAGAACTAAGTATAAATAGGAGTAAGGCTGCATATAAATTAACTCTTAAAATATTTTAGACAAAATCAGCAGAATTGATATTGGTCTATAATAGTTGACTTCAGTGAGATTGCTGCTTTTATGGACTAAGGTTACTCTTGCTTTTGTCTCAAAATATCAGGAAAGACTTAGAGTTCAAATAATTTGTTGTAGAGCAATGCAATGGCTGGAGCTAAAAATCTAGAGGTTTTTTTGTAAAATAGGGTTGGTATCTCAACATACAGTATCTATGCATGGCGATCATTCATCCACTGCAAATTACCTCAAGCCCATCATCACCCAACGAAAATCTGCTATAAGAACAATAAAACTGTCTTCAAACAACACACAGCCTCTCTGTTTAAATCCCTGAACATGCTACATATACACTCGCTCTACACATTCTCTTGTGCTATTTACAAGTAAAAAACCTTGTTCCTAAATGCTAACCCTGATTTGAAACTGTCCATTGATAGACGTAATAGAACCCACAAGCACCACAACATAAATAAATATCTCTTTGATATAAATTTTTTTTATAAATTGACAGTTAGGATAATATAATTGCCAATCAGGCTAATATAACTTTAAATCAGGCTTTTTCACCCACAGGGTTATTGATCGATGGAACTGCTGACCACGGCTCTTGATCACATCTGGACCAACATAACCTCTCCACTTACTTCAGGGATAATCATCGATAGCACTACAGACCATTACCCCCACATTTCTCCTAACCAACATTAACAAACCACCTCTAGAGGCAAGGGAGATAAGCTTTAGGCTGCACAATGAAACTGTTATAGGTAATTTTATAGTTGCTGCTGCTAATATCAACTGGGAATCTGAATTAGGGAACATAGGGGTCATCAACCTATCAGTGCAATCATTTCTTCAAAAAACTCTTGGCCTTTATAACACCCACTGTCCTATGCTAACGAAACAAGTCACAACTAAAAGGCTAAACAATACTTGGCTTACAAAGGGGATACTTAAATCCATTAATAAAAAACATGAACTTGTGAAGAAGTATAGGTTAGGAATCGTCTCCAAAGAATTCTCAAAGAATTACTCATCATTGCTATCTAAAAAAATTAGGAGAGCCAAAAGTAAATACTATGAAGATAAATTTACTCACACAAAGGGCAATATTAAGAAAGCATGGAGCACAATTTCTCAAATATTGGGATCAAAGAAGATTATAAATAACAAACCAATACTCTTGTCAGATAATGATGGTCTGCTTTCAGCCTCTGACACTGCTCTTGAGTTCAATAGGTTCTTCTCTTCCATTGGGTCATCCCTTGCAAATGATATTCCATCTTCCAGTACTAATATTCAGGACTATCTTACAGGAAACTATCCACAGTCTCTGTACCTAATGCCTACTAATTCCACTGATGTTACTGACATAATCCTTTCCCTTAAAACCAAGTCTAGTGCCCTTGAGGAGATACCAACTCTTATTTTCAATCTTATTTTCAATCTTATTTTCAATCAATCTTATTCAATCAATCTTATTCAACTCTTATTTTTCAATCTTTTCTTCAAAAAACTCTTAGCCTTTATAATACCCACTGTCCTATGCTTACAAAACAAGTCACAACCAAAAGGCTTAACAATCCCTGGCTTACAAAGGGAATACTTAAATCTATTAATAAAAAACATGACCTTGAGAAAAAGTATAGGTTAGGAATTGTCTCCAAAGAATTCTCAAAGAATTACTCATTATTGCTATCTAAGATAATTAGACGAGCCAAAACTAAATACTACGAAGATAAATTTACCCAAATAAAGAGCAACATTAAACAAACATGGAGAACAATTTCACAAATATTGGGATCAAAGAAGTCTTTAAATAACAAACCGACTCTCCTGTCTAATAACGATGGTCAGCTTTCAGCCTCTGATTCTGCTATTGAGTTCAATAGGTTCTTCTCTTCCATTGGTTCATCCCTTGCTAATGATATTCCATCTTCCAGTACTGACATTAAGGACTATCTTACAGGGAACTATCCACAGTCTCTGTACCTAAAGCCTATTAATTCCATTGACGTCAATGAGATAATCCTTTCCCTTAAAACCAAGTCTGGTGCCCTTGAGGAGATACCAACTTTAATCTACAAAAAAGCCTCCAGATCTTTAGCCCCTGCTATTGCTTTGCTCTTCAACAAGTCACTTGAACTCCAAACCTTTCCAGATATTCTAAAAAAAGCGGGAGTAACGCCTGTCCACAAATGTGGTGATCTCACAGATGTTAACAACTACAGACCTATATCAATCCTACCAAACTTGTCAAAAATTTTTGAAAAACTAATCTATAAGCAGCTTTACTCATATCTAGCCAAACTCAATATACTTAGCCCTTGCCAATATGGCTTCAGGCCCAAAAAAAGCACTAACGATGCACTTATTAGTATGCTTAACTCGATTCATACAGCTCTTGATAAAAATGAGTTCCCTGTTGGGTTATTTGTGGACCTGCGTAAAGCTTTCGATACTGTCAACCACCAAAACCTTCTTCTTAAATTACATCATTATGGTGTCAGAGGACACTCCCTACAATACCTCAAATCCTACCTTACTGACAGGCTCCAATGTGTTTCTGTGAATAATACAATTTCTCCCACCCTACCCATCAACATTGGTGTTCCCCAGGGCAGCATACTTGGCCCTCTCCTCTTTCTCATCTACATTAATGACCTTCCAAATGCCTCCCAACACCTCAAACCAATCCTATTTGCTGACGACACAACCTTCATTTACTCCAGTTCTGATCCCCTTGCTCTAAATGCCACAGTAAATACTGAGCTAAATAAAGTCCATCTGTGGCTAACTGCCAACAAACTCACCCTTAACATTGACAAAACTTTCTATATTCTGTTTGGCAATAAATCCTCTAATCAAATAAATCTCAAAATAAACAATACCCAAATTTGTAACAAATTAGATGGCAAATTCCTTGGCATTCTAATTGACCACAAGCTGAATTTCCAGGGACACATTCTAAACATATCAAAAAAAGTTTCAAAAACTGTGGGCATTCTTTCTAAGATCAGATATTATGTACCACGCCCTGCCCTGGTGACTCTCTATTACTCCCTTATCTATCCATATCTCAACTATGGTATTTGTGCTTGGGGCTCTACTACCCAAAATCACTTACGTCCTCTAATTACTCAACACAAAGCTGCTATTCGGACAATATCCAATTCTGGCCCCAGACATCACTCGGTACCCCTACTCAAATCCCTGAATATGTTAGACATTAAGTCACTGCACATTCTCTCATGTGTATTATACATATATAAAACGCTAAACTGTAATTCCAATCCTGATCTCAAAAGCTACATAGAAGGTTGTAACAGAACCCATGAGCACCACACCAGAAATAAATACAGTTTTGATATTCCTAGAGTACGACTTAATCAAACCAGAAATGCTCTACAAATCAAGGGGCCCAGAATGTGGAATGACCTTCCCAACCATGTTAAAGACAGTACCTCTCTCAACCAGTTTAAGTTAAAAACGAAGCTATACCTAATAAATTCCTTGTAACCTACCTTACCCCTCTATTGTCAACCCATGTATGTTTTTTTGTTTTTTCAAATCAACGCTGTTTTAATGTAATTTTCTGTAATAATTTGTAATTGTATTTGTGCTGTTTTTTCAACAATGTTCCCCCCTCTTTTACCTCTATTTTTATTTGTACTCAACGCATTTTTTTCTTTTTACCCATTAGTTTTAAGCTTTAGTCAGTAGTGTTTTTTCCTGCCCGAAACGCTTTGCGTAATAGTGGCTTTAGGCATTGTATGTACTAGCTCTATCTATAAAGCCAACAAACTTTGTAAAATCTCTTTATGTATGTACCTTTGCCTAAATAAAAATTATTATTATTATTATTTACAAAAAAGCCTCCAGATTTTTAGCTCCTGCCATTGCATTGCTCTTCAAGAAGTCACTTGAACTCCAAACCTTTCCAGATATTCTAAAAAAAAGCGAGAATAACCCCTGTCCACAAATGTGGTGATCCCACTGATGTTAACAACTTCAGACCTATATCAATTCTGCCAAACTTGTCAAAAATATTTGAAAAACTAATCTATAAGCAGCTTTACTCTTATCTAGCCAAACTCAATATACTTAGCTCTTGTCAATATGACTTCAGACCCCCAAAAAAGCATTAACGATGCACTTATTAGTATGATTTACTTGATACATACAGCTCTTGATAAAAATGAGTTCCCTGTTGGGTTATTTGTAGACCTATGTAAGGCTTTTGACACTTAACCACCAAAACCTTCTTCTTAAATTACAACATTATGGAGTCAGAGGTCATTCCCTGCAGTACATTAAGTCTTACCTTACTGACAGGCTCCTGTATGTTTCTGTGAATAATTCAATTTCTCCCACCCTACCCATCAACATTGGTATTCCCCAGGGCAACATTCTTGGCCCTCTCCTCTTTCTCATCTACATTAATAACCTTCCAAATGCCTCCCAACATCTCAAATCAATTCTATTTGCTGACGACACAACCTTCATTTACTCCAGTCCTGACTAAATAGAGTCCATCACTGGCTAACTGCCAACAAACTCACCCTTCAATATTGACAAAACTTTCTATAATTTGTTTGGCAATAAATCCTAAAATCAAATAAATCTCAGGATTAACAATACCCAAATTTGTAATAAAGTAGATGGCAAATTCCTTCGTGTTCTCATTGACCGCAAGCTGAATTTCCAGGGACACATTCTAAATATATAAAAAAAAGTTTAAAAAACTTGGCATTCTTTCTAAGATCAGATATTATGTACCTCGCCCTACCCTGGTGACACTATTATTCTCTCATCTATCCTTATCTCAACTATGGTATTTGTGCTTGGGGTTCTACTACCCAAAATCATTTATGTCCTCTAATTACTCAACACAAAGCTGCTATTAGGACAATATCTCACTCTGGCCGCAGACATCACTCGGTATACCCTTACTCAAATCTCTGAATATGTTAGATATTAAGTCCCTGCACATCCTCTCATGTGTATTTTATATATATAAAATGCTGAACTGTAATGTCAATCCTGTCCTTAAAAGCTTCCTAGAAGGTTGTAACAGATCCCATGAGCACCACACCAGAAACAAATACCTATATGATATTCCAAGAGTACAACTTAGTCAAACTAGAAATGCTCTACAAATCAAGGGACCTCGAATGTGGAGTGACCTTCCCAATTATGTTAAAGACTGTACCTCTCCCAACCAGTTTAAGATAAAAACTAAGTACTACCTAATTAACTCAGTGTAACCTACCTCACCCCCAAAATGTCAACCCATATCTTCTATTTTAAACAATGCTGTTTGTTGATCAAATTTTATTTTTGTTTTTTTTCTGCCATGTTTCCCCGCCCCCTTTTTCCCATTTTTTTTCTTAAGACAATTTATACTTTAATCTCAATTAGTATTAAGTTTTAGTCTTAGTGTTTTTCCTGCCTGAAACGCTTTGCGTAATAGTGGCTTTAGGCATTGTATGTACTAGCTCTATCTATAAGTCCATCAACTTTTGTATCTTACCTTGTATGTATGTACTTTACCTGAATAAAAATTTGAATTTGAATTTGAATTTGAATCAGGCTTTTTCACCTACAGGGTTATTGATCGATGGAACTGCCGACCCTCCAAAGCCATAACTGCAAAAACTATGCTGAATTTCAAAATATATCTGGAAAAAATCATGAAGGCAAACTGGGAGGGGGAAGGGAACCGTGAACAAGCCGACGACTTCCTGTTCTCATCGAGGCCACTCGGGTTAGTAGCCCTCAGGTAAATCAGGTAAAGCATTATTCCCAGACAATTACAGCATAACTGATAAAGTTAGGCTAGAGTAATAAATTTCTGGTAAATTTAGAGTGATAAATTTCGAGAGTAATATAAATTTAAATTTCATATTAACTTGACTGACAGCTATAAATGCCAATCAGCCTTTAATATACTCTTCGGTGAAATATTTATAATCAAGAGTAGAACTCATAAATAGGCCTAAACAAAAAATAAAAAATGGACATCAGTTTGCATATGAATCTGATGAGAAAATTCCTTAATTAATATACATTTCCTTACCAATCAAATGGTCTCACCTTAAGTACATCTCAGATTGTCTTCTTCACCAACTCCAATGCTAAATAATATTACAACAAAAATGTCCATAACTTAGCTACAGAGTATATTACATTTTAAATAAATTTCCATAGAAAGCAAAAAAAGGAAGCACATTATTTACATAAATATGAAGAAAAACATTTAAAGCTTTGTTTTACCTTTGCTAAATCAAAGAGATATTTCTATACTTATCAGCAATTTTGAGATTTTCTATAGTGACAGCTTGGTCATCTAACATTCATAAAAGAACAATATAATAAAATATCTTCAGATCTTTACCTTTCATGGTGAAGTGTATTTCTCAAACAAAATAGAATTACCTTCGAAGAAGATCCAACTGACATTGTGATCCCACACTGGTAGATTAAAGGTAAATTAATATACCATTATGCGGTCTGTCTAATTACCACAAGCTACCACAAGCTACACAAGCTTCACAAAGCTTCCTGGCAATACGTTAGTAATGAATAAATATGATATATTTACTCATTATAATGTTGGTGCTGAATGTACAACACGAAAAAACATAATTTTAATCTGAAAAAGTATCTTTTTATAAAGAAATTAGGCGAAAATAAAAAGCTGGTGACGCCAAATCAAGTCGACGATCCAAGCATCGGTTAGGTTAGGTTAAGTTGGGTTTGGTTAAGTTAGGTTAGGATAGAATAGGTTAGGTTAGGTTAGGTTAGGTTAGGTTAGGTTAGGGCAGCCTAACCTAACATATCATATTTTTCATTACTAACGTATTGCCAGGAAGCTTTCTGAAGCTTGTGTAGCTTGTGGTAATTAGACGGACCCCCATTATGTGCCTCATTATCCTTCAACATTCTCTTAACTATCTTCCACACATGAAGTGTTTAGCCTATTATCTGCATGTATCTTCTTGTGCCTCTTCATACTTCCACGCTCATTGAATCTCTTCCCACACTCTGGACATTTATGAGGTTTATCACCTGAATGCACTAACATGTGCCTTATTATTTTTCCACGTTCTCTAAATTTTTTGCCACACTCGGCACATTGAAAAGGTCTCTCATCCCCATGCACCATCCTGTGAGTCTTCATATTTCCAAGAAGACTGAATTTCTTCCCACACTCTGGACACTCGTGAGGTTTATCTCCTGAATGCACTAACATGTGATTCTTCATAACTCCAAGACGACTGAATCTCTTCTTACACTCTGGACACTCGTGAGGTTTGTCACCTGAATGCACTAACATATGAGTCTTCATATCTCCAAGACGACTGAATCTCTTCTCACACTCTGGACACTCGTGAGGTTTGTCACCAGAATGCACTAACATGTGTTCTATTATAGTTCCACGTAATCTAAATTTTTTGCCACACTCCGCACATTGAAAAGGTCTCTCATCCCAATGCACCATCATGTGAGTCTTCATATTTCCATGCCGACTAAATCTCTTCCCACACTCTGGACACTCGTGAGGTTTATCATTTGAATGCTGTAACATGTGAGTCTTCATATCTCCAAGACGACTGAATCTCTTCTTACACTCTGGACACTCGTGAAGTTTGTCACTTGAATGCACTAACATGTGCCTTATTAGTTTTCCACGTTCTCTAAGTTTTTTGCCACAATCGGCACATTGAAAAGGTCTCTCATCCGCATGCACCATTCTGTGAGTCTTCATATTTCCAAGAAGACTGAATCGCTTCCCACACTCTGGACATTCGTGAGGTTTGTCACCTGAATGCACTAACATGTGAGTCTTCATATCTCCAAGACGACTGAATTTCTTCTCACACTCTGGACACTCATGAGGTTTCTCACCTGAATGCATAAACAAATGACTTATTATAGCTCTACGTAATCTAAATTTTTTGCCACACTCGGCACATTGAAAAGGTCTCTCATCCACATGCACCATCATGTGAGTCTTCATATTTCCATGCCGACTGAATCTCTTCCCACACTCTGGACACTCGTGAGGTTTTCCACCTGTATGTACTAACATGTGAGTCTTCATACTTCCACGCCGACTGAGTCTCTTCCCACATTCTGTACACTCATGAGATTTTTCACCTGAATGCACTAGTATGTGAGTCTTCATAGTTCCAAGAAGACTGAATCTCTTCCCACACACTGGACATTCATGAGGTTTGTCACCTGAATGCACTAACATGTGACGCCTCACAGGTGAAGGACGGGTGAATACCTTCGGAGGGTCCATAGAATTACCCAAGTCGGCCCAAATCAGGCCAAAACTACCCAAATCGTCCTAGCATTACGTAAGTAATGAAGAAATATGGTATATTTACTTACTATAATGTTGGTGCTACACGTAGAACATGATCAAACCTATTTTTACTCTGAAATAATCTAATTTCATAACGAAATGAGACGTAAATATGTGAGAGGTGACGCCATAGGAAGTCGACGGTCCAAGCGACAATTGTGTGGAGCGACTTATCCAAGATATATGGTCGCCTGGAGAGTGTTTGCTGCCATAACAGCCTCCTGTACACAGTGATCCAGTCGTCGTATTTCATGGCTCAAATTGTCGCAAATTTAATTGGTAATATTAACAAGTAGAATGTGTATTTATAATAATATTTATAAAAATTATTTTATAATAATATTTTTATAATAATATAATAATATATTTGTGAATATTTGTTAATTAAGCAATATATCAGAGGGCGTGTAGGGTTCGGTGTTCAATGAACGAAAAGGACTGGATCACTGTGTACAGGAGGCTGATATGGCAGCAAACACTCTCCTGGCGACCATATTTCTTGGATAAGTCGCTCCACACAATTGTCGTTTGGACCGTCGACTTCCTATGGCGTCACCTCTCACATATTTACGTCTAATTTCGTTATGAAATTAGATTATTTCAGAGTAAAAATAGGTTTGATCATGTTCTATGTGTAGCACCAACATTATAGTAAGTAAATATGCCATATTTCTTCATTACTTACGTAATGCTAGGACGATTTGGGTAGTTTTGGCCTGATTTGGGGTGATTGGGGTAATTCTATGGACCGTCTCAGGGTCAGCCCTCTCCTATGAAGGATACAAGACACTCCGTACATTGACAACATCGCACACTAATATTTTTACCACTTCGGACACCAGCTTTCGACGTTTCGCATATGTGTACGTGTTCCATATTAAAACGACAATATAATGCTATTAACAATTAAAATCTTTTATTTAACAGGCATATAGTTATTAAATGAAGTTTAGTGATGTAATAGACATAATCCGGAGTTGGTAAGGACGCCGCCCGCCAGCGTAAACACAACACACCCGAATGCCCACAAACACGATACAACGCACAAAACACAACACTTCTGTCAGTTTTTGGATAAACTTCTTTTATATTTATTATGTGAGAGTTATACATGTATAAAATGATAACTATTATAGGTTAGCGCCTAATATTTAATATTAATCAATAAAAAAGAAGTCAGAAGCCACACGCCTGTCTGTACATGTCTTTTGTGTAAAAGTATTTTGGGCGCTCATGTACTTGTGCGCTAGCTGGCGTTCACAACTGTTCTCGCCTACAAGCATTAGAATTAAACAAACGAATTTATTTTTTCATTTATATACAAGAAGAGAAGGCTACCCTTGAGTCTGTAATATTCATCTGATCACTGGTCTCCCAATTGGTCCTCATTGCTTTATCTTGCTATTATTGAATGTCAATAACCGTATTATGCAATTTCAATTACAACTATTTCTTTCTTTATTATGCACCCCATACCCATCCCGTGGGCGGTGGTGTAAAGGATTACAGAGGCACATAATCGGTTCAGGAACTGAACCCTCTAGTTCGTTTAGCTAAGCAAATAACAATGTTTGACGCAAGTTACAAAATTATTAATGTTGTATACACATGTACACATACTCATACATACATGTACATATATATATATATATATATATATATATATATATATATATATATATATATATATATATATATATATATATATATATATATATATATACATATACATATATACATACACATACATATTTAATCACCTACACAAATACACACATCAATAATCTTTGTGTCACAGGTGATCAACAAGAGGCTCACAACAGTCACTATAAAAGGCACTTTACATCTATAGTGAGTCACACAGTTACTAGTCTTGCTGCACACTCACCCAACTGGGCGGCAGCTTTACAGTCATGTGCTCCACACCCACCCAACTGGGCGGCAGCTTTACAGTCATGTGCATGCAATACCTACAGTAAGCAAATTTTGGATACTTCGCTAAGATTTCGGGCAGCACATCATTATGATTGAAGTACTTACAGATTTCATTATGCAACTTTAATAAAGTTGTCCATCAGCATTTTGTGGTGTTCAGCTACCCTTATCTTCTGTATGTTCCTCACATTACCAGTATACACAAACATTGACATGTAGGGATATAGACTCTCAGGTAAGTTAGTAATTTAAATGCACAGTAGAAGTCCTAGGCGTTCAATCCCCGACCGCCGTCCAAGTGGTTTAGCACCATTCCTCCCCATCCCATCCCAAATCCTTATCCTGATCCCTTCCCAGTGTTAAATAATTGTAATGAACAGGCAATATATATATATATATATATATATATATATATATATATATATATATATATATATATATATATATATATATATATATATATATATATATATATATATATATATATATATATATATATATATATATATATATATATATATATATATATATATATATTAGTATATTTTGGTAGCAGTCTTTCCTGTAGACATATATTATTAAATATGACCGAAAAAGTAAGATTAATAATTCTAACACGAATTTTCTCAATCTTTCGTACATTACGCTTCACTGTTGGAGGTAAATCAAAAATCACTTCTCCAAAATTCATTTTTATTTCTAGTCTGACGCGACACGGGCGCGTTTCGTAAAACTTATTACATTTTCAAAGACTTCACAAATACACAACTGATTAGAACTTACGTATCTCTGATTTTATATCTACATTTGAGTGAGGTGGGAGGGGTGATGTGGCATTAACACAAGACAGAACAAGAGGGGATATTAATAGGGTATTAAAAGTATCAACACAAGACAGAACAGAAACAATGGGTATTGAATAGAAGTGTTTGTAGAAAGCCTATTGGTCCATATTTCTTGATGCTTCTATATTGGAGCGGAGTCTTGAGGTGGGTAGAATATAGTTGTGCAATAATTGGCTGTTGATTGCTGGTGTTGACTTCTTGATGTGTATAGTGCCTCGCAAACGTCAAGCCGCCTGCTATCGCTGTATCAATCGATGATTTCTGTGTTGTTTACTAGGATTTCTCTGGCGATGGTTTGGTTATGGGAAGAGATTATATGTTCCTTAATGGAGCCCTGTTGCTTATGCATCGTTAAACGCCTAGAAAGAGATGTTGTTGTCTTGCCTATATACTGGGTTTTTTGGAGCTTACAGTCCCCAAGTGGGCATTTGAAGGCATAGACGACGTTAGTCTCTTTTAAAGCGTTCTGTTTTGTGTCTGGAGAGTTTCTCATGAGTAGGCTGGCCGTTTTTCTGGTTTTATAGTAAATCGTCAGTTGTATCCTCTGATTTGTGTCTGTAGGGATAACGTTTCTATTAACAATATCTTTCAGGACCCTTTCCTCCGTTTTATGAGCTGTGGAAAAGAAGTTCCTGTAAAATAGTCTAATAGTCATGTGAAACATATATGTGTGTGTATTAAATATTTTAATTTATTATTTCCAAGATTTAGCTGTTAGCTCTTGGACCCCGCCTTTCTAAGCGTCGGTTGTCTAATGTACCGACTCTCGGCCTCTTTTCCTCCATCATATCTAAACAACATATATTTTTATCTAACACACACACATCCCCAAGATGCAGCCTTTAGCAGCTTCCTGACTTTCAGATTCCTATTTACTGCAAGGTGAATAGAGGCATTAGTGTGTGTATGTTTGTGTCTGTGTGTGTGTGTGTACGTGTGTACCTGTGTGTGTGCACGTGTGTGCGTGCGTGTGTATATTCACCTAGTTGTGGTTGCGGGGGTTGAGCTCTGGCTCTTTGGTCCCACCTCTCAACTGGCAATCAACTGATGTACAGATTCCTGAGCCTACTGGGCTCTATCATATCTGCATTTGAAACTGTGTATGGAGTCAGCCTCCACCACATCACTGCCTAATGCATTCCATCTATTAACTACTCTGACACTGAACTCTGACACTTATGGTTATAAAAACGGAAACCACGTACAAAACTCAGGCAAATCATAACATAGAACGAAAAGGCAATGTAAAGGATCTGGGTGTACTCATGTCGGAAGACCTTACCTTTAAAGAACACAATAAAGTAGCCGTCACAACTGCAAGAAAAATGACAGGTTGGATAACAAGAACTTTTCACACTAGAGATGCTATACCGATGATGATACTTTTCAAAACGCTTGTGCTCTCTAGAGTGGAGTACTGCTGCACAATGACAGCACCTTTCAAAGCTGGAGAAATTGCTGACCTGGAGAGCGTGCAGAGATCCTTTACTGCTAGAATCCACTCAGTAAAACATCTAAACTATTGGGACCGACTAAAGAGCCTAAAACTGTACTCCCTTGAGCGCAGGCGGGAGAGGTACATAATAATTTACACGTGGAAAATATTAGAGGGGCTGGTCCCAAACCTGCACACAGAAATAACATCACATGAGACCAGAAGACATGGCAGGATGTGCAGAATACCCCCGTTGAAAAACAGAGGTGCAACTGGTACTCTGAGAGAGAACTCTATCAACATCAGAGGTCCGAGACTGTTCAACACGCTTCCACTACACATAAGGGGCATAACTGGCCGACCCCTCACAGTGTTCAAGAGAGAACTGGATAAGCACCTCCAAAGGATACCTGATCAACCAGGCTGTGACTCGTACGTCAGGCTGCGAGCAGCCGCGTCCAACAGCCTGGTTGATCAGTCCGGCAACCAGGAGGCCTGGTCGACGACCGGGCCGCGGGGACGCTAAACCCCGGAAGCACCTCAAGGTAACCTCAAGGTAAGGCTCATTTGGGTACTAAGTTTCCACCTGTGTCCCCTTGTTCGCCTACCACTCGCGTTAAACAGTTTATCTTTATGTACCCTATCAATTGCTCTGAGAATTTTGTAGGTAGTGATCATGTCTCCCCTTACTCTTCTGTCTTCCAGTGTCATGAGGTGCATTTCTCGCAGCCTGTCCTCGTAACTCATGCCTCTTAGTCCTGGGATTAGCCTATTGGCATACCACCAAACTTTTTCAAGCTTCGTCTTGTGCTTGACAAGGTGTGTGTGTGTGTGTGTGTGTGTACATGTGTAACACACACGTACTTATGTGGTACGTATGTACTACATAATTGTAAGGCGTTTGCTGAATTAGAAAAGTCGGCTAGCAGTCCACCTTTAACGACACAATTAACTCATTACATAAAAAAATACGTGGCTGTGCAATAGTGTGTGGGAATTGGGGAACTGGTGTGCATTTAGACGACTGGTGAGGACCAACAATGACGTAGAAGGATGGCATCAGCGTCTGAATCAAAGGGCAGTGAGGGACAACTTGGCTTTATATATTTTAATCCCCTTACTATACCGTGAGGCGTCCCTGGCAACCTTGCAATCCCAACTGGTTTCTGATCAAAAGCTAAAGTCCAGTCGCCGCAAGGGCAATAAAGAGAAACAGGAACATTTGTGGAAGCTTTGGGACCGTTACGAGGAAAAACAGATAAGCACCTCACAGTTCCTCAAGGAATGTTCGCGTTTTATCCCAGGAAGTGCCTGAATTAGAATTAAAAAACAGCAGTCTGTTTACTGGTTGTTATTTAACTTAAGTTAGTTGTAAATGATAATGTAAAAATAGCCACTGAGAACTGATGAGTTGCCCAAGACTTTTGCTCGTAAAGAGGGAATTGATTACAAACTTGAACTGCCTTTGAGCAGCCTGAGGGCAGCAATATCCTAGGAACATCAACTAAATTTCGGAGACTTGAGGCAAAGTGAAATTCACACCAATTACTCCATCTATCATCATTCTATTATGCAGGAAGAACCGCACGTCTATGGGTCATCCAATAATGTTAGCAGACTTCTAGATGTTACCATTGCTAGGCTTAGGCTCGGCTACAAGTACCTCTGGGAGTTTGTAACATCTGCTGATGTAGATTTGACTAAATGTAAACTCTGTCAGCAGAACTATTCGCGTACTTTGCGTCATTATATAATGGAATGTGAAAAAATCGCGGAATTTAGAGATAACACCATCAATAGTGTTCAAGATATGTGTAAGTACTTCATTCATAATGATGTGCTGCTCGAAATCTTAGCGAAGTATCCAAAATTTGCTTACTGTAGGTAATGCATGCACATGACTGTAAAGCTGTCGCCCAGTTGGGTGGGTGTGGAGCACATGACTGTAAAGCTGCCGCCCAGTTGGGTGGGTGTGCAGCAAGACTAGTAACTGTGTGACTCACCATAGATGAAAAGTGCCTTGTATAGTGACTGTTGTGAGCCTCTTGTTGATCACTTGTGACACAAAGTTTATTGATGTGTGTATTTGTGTAGGTGATTAGATATGTATGTGTATGTATATATGTATACGTATATATATATGTACATGTATGTATGAGAGTGTGTACATGTATATATAATATTAATAATTTTGTAACTAGCGTCACAAATTGTTATTTGCTTAGCTAAACGAACTAGAGGGTTCAGTTCCTGAACCGATTATGTGCCTCTGTAATCCTTTACACCACCACCGATGGGTATCGGGTGCATAATAAAGAAAGAAATTGAATTGAATTGGTCTGATTAAGACTTTATGACCATGTAATCTATGTTTTGCTCCACTACTTACTGGTTGAGTATGGGGTGCATAACAAATAATAGCCTCCTTCAGGGGCGCCTTGTTTCTAAACGTGTTAGTCTTAAATCCTTTAATCTCAAATCTTGCTACAATGTACCTCTTAATATATGTTATGTACTCTCGCAACCCAATGTACCTTCTTGTATATAAATAAATAGATTTCAACTGTAAGGGGGTATGGTTTGCACCTTGTTATTCTAATAATAGATAAATAATTCTAATAATGGAAGCGCTAATTATATGAACAAGTTCCATGTATTTATTCAGACGAGAACAACAGCGAACACAAACCAGCGCATATACGAACGGAATGGTTTGTATGTACAAACTTCTCAGTGAACGAAGTTGTTTCTAGCCCGGTATCCGAAATTGCAGTATACGACTTGACCAGTCCCCTCCTATGAACATGCTAGCATCCCAGTATAAGCAACTCAAGCGAGCTTCCGGTCCCTCACCGGAATTCACTAACTGGACCGAGAATCAGTGGTTCAAAAAGTTGTGCCTAGTCCTCGAGTCACAAAATACTATCATCTTGAGTCTTCTCAATGAGAATCTAGCGAACCGCGCTAATCTCCAACAACAACAACAAGAAATAACCCTCCTCCGCGAGGATATTAGAAACTGCAAGGCTAGCCAAGACCAACTACAGCATGATTTGAATGATCTCCGTGAGGAAAACAACCTTCTGAAAACTGATGAAGCCATAAAAAAACTGGAGGAAGCTCTCAGCAAAATGACTGCATGTATCAGTACATTTTCAGCCCAACGTTCCGTCTCCCAGGAGGAACAAGACCAGCAAAAGCTGCTAGACTCTGTTATCGTGTCGTCCCAAGATATACCTGTGGAACATGAAGGTGAAAATTGTGTCGAAATAGCTCAGGATCTCTTAAGAAACAAATTGCAGCTCAGTCTAAACAAAACTGACGTTATTGCTGCCTACAGAGTAGGCAAAAAGAATCCATCAGGTCAAAACCAACGGAAAATTCGCCTGAAGCTGTCTTCCCAGTTCACGAAATCCCATCTAGTCCAGACAGCTGCATCCCAACGGAAGGGATTACACATCAACGAGTGCTTGACCAGGAACAGACAGCAACTCCTCTACCGCCTGTGTCAAATCCGTCAACAAAACCCAGATGCGATTCATCAGTGCTTCGTTAGAGATGGACTGATAAAGGTGAGAAAAACCGCAGAGGGCAAAATGTTTACAATTACTAAAGAAGAAAACCTGAACACTTTCCTCTCCCTATGTGGTTTGTCTCACCTTATCACTCCCAGTGAATTAACTTAATTAACCCCCTGTCAACTAGTGGGGCTAGGTATCCTAAGTCTCCTTGTTTCATTTTCTGACTTAATTTTTAACTTACTCTTACCTAGTCATTTACCGAAATTATTTAATTGAGTGCATTAAGTAGTTCTTCAGGTCTTTTTAATTATACAGTCATAACGGAACTATCTATAGTTAATAATCATTAGCTTAAATTTGCCTATGTTTATTATTCAACTTTTCTTTGATTTCATTTATACCTAGGTTGCCTAGCCTCGCCATGCTCCCTTACTCCATTGTACCCCTGTAAGCCCTGATTGTACCCCTGTAAGCCCCTTGTAAGCTAACTTTTTTTTTTTTTTTTTTTTTTCATTTTGTGTTTGTTTTGTACAGTATTGTGTACATATTTTTCCCTATTTTATAGCTTATTTCTACCTTGTAATTTGCCTTTATTTCCTTGTTTTTCCTGCAATCAGCTTTTTTTATGCAGACAAGTATAGACCCAGAACTTAACCTCTTATCCACTATCTATGACAATAATCACTTTAATGATCTAAATTGCAGATATTTTGCAGCACATGATGTAAACAATGTATTAACTCATAATCACAATATCTCTGTAATCAATTTGAACGTTAGATCCCTAGGTAAACACTTCGATGATGTTAGTGCCTTGATTGAAACTATTGGCAACAAATTCTCTTTTATTATACTTACTGAAACATGGTTGAAAGAGGATACTACTCAACTCTTTAACATGCCTAACTACTCAGCAATTCACAACTGTCGTCAACTTCAGAGAGGTGGTGGCACTGCTCTTTACTACCACCAAGAACTAACATGCTTAAAAGAAATTAGAACTAGAGACTGCTATGGGGAGTATATCTTCGCCAGCTTCAGAGTCAAGGGTGCCGAGTCTGTCCTGTCTGTGGGTGCAGTCTATAGAATTCCTAACACTGATGTGTCTGAATTCAACTCAAACCTTAGAAATCTAATACTTGATAACAGACTGAACAAAAACCACCTAATTATCGCAGGGGACTTTAATATTGACCTCTGCGAGCCAGAACACCCTACTGCTGTTAGCTTCCTCAACTCTATGAATTCCTGCTTCCTCATACCCTTAATCACTAGACCTACTAGAATCACTGATAGCACTGCCACGACTCTAGATCACATCTGGACCAACATAACCTCTCTGCTTACTTCAGGTATAATCACCGATAGCACTACAGACCATTACCCCACATTTCTCTTAACTAACATTAGCAAACCACCTCTAGAAACAAGGGAGTTAAGCTTTAGGCTGCACAATGAAACTGCTATAAACAATTTTATAACTGCTGCTGATAATGTCAACTGGGAGTCCGAGTTAGGTAACATAGGGGACATCAACCTAGCAGTGCAATCTTTTCTACAAACAACTCTTAGCCTTTATAACACCCACTGTCCTATGCTTACAAAACAAGTCACAAGCAAGAGGCTTAACAATCCTTGGCTTACAAAGGGAATACTTAAATCCATTAACAAAAAACACGACCTTGAGAAGAAGTATAGGTTAGGAATTGTCTCCAAAGAATTACTCATTATTGCTATCTAAGATAATTAGACGAGCCAAAACTAAATACTACGAAGATAAATTTACCCAAATAAAGAGCAACGTTAAACAAACTTGGAGCACAATTTCACAAATATTGGGATCAAAGAAATCTTTAAATAACAAACCGACTCTCCTGTCTAATAACGATGGTCAGCTTTCAGCCTCTGATTCTGCTATTGAGTTCAATAGGTTCTTCTCTTCCATTGGTTCATCCCTTGCAAATGATATTCCATCTCCCAGTACTGACATTAAGGACTATCTTACAGGTAACTATCCACAGTCTCTGTACCTAAAGCCTATTAACTCCACTGACGTCAATGAGATAATCCTTTCCCTTAAAACCAAGTCTGGTGCCCTTGAGGAGATACCAACTTTAATTTACAAAAAAGCCTCCAGATCTTTAGCCCCTGCTATTGCTTTGCTCTTCAACAAGTCACTTGAACTCCAAACCTTTCCAGATATTCTAAAAAAAGCGAGAGTAACACCTGTCCACAAATGTGGTGATCTCACAGATGTTAACAACTACAGACCTATATCAATCCTGCCAAACTTGTCAAAAATTTTTGAAAAACTAATCTATAAGCAGCTTTACTCATATCTAGCCAAACTCAATATACTTAGCCCTTGCCAATATGGCTTCAGACCCAAAAAAAGCACTAACGATGCACTTATTAGTATGCTTAACTCGATTCATACAGCTCTTGATAAAAATGAGTTCCCTGTTGGGTTATTTGTGGACCTGAGTAAAGCTTTTGATACTGTCAACCACCAAAACCTTCTTCTTAAATTACATCATTATGGAGTCAGAGGACACTCCCTACAATACCTCGAATCCTACCTTACTGACAGGCTCCAATATGTTTCTGTGAATAATACAATTTCTCCCACCCTACCCATCAACATTGGTGTTCCTCAGGGCAGCATACTTGGCCCTCTCCTCTTTCTCATCTACATTAATGACCTTCCAAATGCCTCCCAACACCTCAAACCAATTCTATTTGCTGACGACACAACCTTCATTTACTCCAGTCCTGACCCCCTTGCTCTAAATGCCACAGTAAATACTGAGCTAAATAAAGTCCATCTTTGGCTAACTGCCAACAAACTCACCCTTAACATTGACAAAACTTTCTATATTCTGTTTGGCAATAAATCCTATAGTCAAATAAATCTCAAAATAAACAATACCCAAATTTGTAACAAATTAGATGGCAAATTCCTTGGCATTCTCATTGACCACAAGCTGAATTTCCAGGGACACATTCTAAATATATAAAAAAAAGTTTCAAAAACTGTGGGCATTCTTTCTAAGATCAGATATTATGTACCACGCCCTGGTGACTCTCTATTACTCCCTTATCTATCCATATCTCAACTATGGTATTTGTGCTTGGGGTTCTACTACCCAAAATCACTTACGTCCTCTAATTACCCAACACAAAGCTGCTATTAGAACAATATCCAACTCTGGCCCCAGACATCACTCGGTACCCCTACTCAAATCTCTGAATATGTTAGACATTAAGTCACTGCACATTCTCTCATGTGTATTATACATATATAAAACGCTAAACTATAATGCCAATCCTGATCTCAAAAGCTTCATAGAAGGTTGTAACAGAACCCATGAGCACCACACCAGAAATAAATACAGTTTTGATATTCCTAGAGTACGACTTAATCAAACTAGAAATGCTCTACAAATCAAGGGGCCCAGAATGTGGAATGACCTTCCCAACCATGTTAAAGACTGTACCTCTCTCAACCAGTTTAAGATATAAACTAAACACTACCTAATAAATTCCCTGTAACCTACCTCACTCCTCTATTGTCAACCCATGTCTGTTGTTTTCTTTTTTTAATCAACACTGTTTGTCAACCTATTGTATTTGTGCTGCTTTTTCAGTCATGTTCCCCCTTTTTTTTTATCTTTATTTGTATTTGTTCTCAACACTTTTTATTCTTTATGCTCAATTAGTATTAAGTTCTAGATATTAATGTTTTTCTTGCCCGAAACGCATTGCGTAATAGTGGCTTTAGGCATTGTATGTACTAGCTCTATCTATATATCAATCCATTAATGTAACATCACTTGTATGTATATACCTTACCTGAATAAACATATTTATTTATTTATTTATTATAGGTGGAGTATTGCCCCACACTCTTCGTTTTTGCACGTGGTGATACAGGATATTGTGCATTTGTTCTCGATTATTGACAGCGTCGAAGAAATGGCTGAGGCGGTATGCCTAAGTGGTAGTGAGGAGGACAGACAAGATGATAACAGACCGTTTGAAGTAGTAGTGAACAGAAAGAAACGGAGAAATAATAACAGACAGCGAGACAGTGAGAGTGACGATGAAATTACAAAGAGACCAAAGAATGAGACCCTACTCAGCAAGACTCAAGACAAGCAAGACAAGTGTGGGAACCGACCTGTGAGATTTATATTTATTTAATTTATATGAATTTATATTTACGTTAATTTATATACTTCGATAGCAATTTGTATGATGATAAGTGGACTGTATTTCTGCAATAATCTCATAATCTCACAAATCGATCCTCTACACATTTGGGGGGTTTATATTAATTTAATTTATATATATGCAGCCAATCAAACTACAGTATTAACTACACATTATTAAACATTGAAGAGGTTCCTTATCTTATTTGTACAGCAGGCCTTAGTCCACCAGGTATAACCAGGATGTAGATACCACATTTTCCCTCTTTGAGGTAGCTTCCATCACCCTGGTAACTGATGCACAAAGCATGCTTCCTCGTCTTGACCTGTCAAAAGGGCGCTAGCTGTGAAGCCAGAATCCTAGTATATGACAACTATATCAGAGAAAACACTGTACATGGAACCATGAAGACCTGGCTTAATTACCTTTAGTTTGAGGCTATCTCGTGCTCTAACTGGGTCACCCTATATCCACTGACATTAATGGCCATAAATGAAAGATAAACGGGTTTCGGAAAGACACTTCCCTTGAAACTGATGACAGCGTGTTGATGATGGCAGATCACTACTCTGATCTTCCATAACACTTCGTCCAAGAGAATTAACAGGAGCCGAATTTGCTCCCGTGAGCCTCTGTGGTCTAAGTATAAAACAATGTCTGACCACTCCCTCACCCTCACGCTACTGGCCTACATTGTCCAGATGACAGTAAGTGATAGAAGGGTCACATTTACTCAATTTATTATTTTATTTTATTTATTTTATTTATATATATACAAGAAGGTACATTGGGTTTGTGAGAATACATTGGATAGTACAGTAATTACATTCTTGTAAAGCCACTAGTACGCGCAGCGTTTCGGGCAGGTCCTTAATCTAGCAGATAATTTTAAGTAGGTAATTTCAATCAGAATTGATAAATGAAAGATACATTACAAGAGAAAAATGAGATGAGAGAGATAAGTAAGTATATTAAAGCACATTGTTATATTAAAGCTCTGATTGATTACATTGACAGCTTGATTAGTAATTTAAACAAGATTAATAGACACCATACAGCAGATTGACAGCACATATAAGACAGCAATGATCACAATGGTAAAGATGTTCAGAATGGGTACATAAAGATTGGGAGACTGGGTAGCAAAAGATACAGATAAACAAGATTTATAATTTTATAAATTATAGATTTCAATTTTAATATTGATAATTAAGTTAATTTATATGAGATGTTTTTATGCTGGTAAAGTCCAAAGACTAATGTATTTAAGAATAATTAGCAGAATAGCTGGTGAATTTATAATAGTATGTGGTGACGATATCCCGTTTTCTATAGACGGTAATTCCACTACAAGTTACGTTTTCTATGGGTAACTTGTTTACACAACACAGCTGCAATTATCTGTCTGTATGATATTAAATGGTGTCGGATTTTCCGACAACAAGACAAGAAAGAAGAGGCTGTTGTTCCCTATAACATGCCAATTGAATTTCCACCAAAAGCTAGAGTGGACGGTACGTCTAGCTAAACAATGTTTGGAATACGAACCACTTTTCAAGGAGGGTCTTCACCGGCCCTACATAACAGTTGGGACTGAACAGGCCGTGGAACGCCTCACGACGGTTGGTTTTGAAAATGTAGTGATGGTTCCTCCAGAAGAAGGTATGTTGCACACAAAGATCATAGTTTTAAAGTTTCCAACTTATTTGGATCCTGACTGTATTCACCTAATTGTATTCACCTAATTGTGCTTGCGGGGGTTGAGCTCTGGCTCTTTGGTCCCGCCTCTCAACCGTCAATCAACAGGTGTACAGATTCCTGAGCCTATTGGGCTCTATCATATCTACATTTGAAACTGTGTATGGAGTCAGCCTCCACCACATCACTGCCTAATGCATTCCATTTACTAACTACCCTGACACTAAAAAAGTTCTTTCTAATGTCTCTGTGGCTCATTTGGGTACTCAGCTTCCACCTGTGTCCCCTTGTTCGCGTCCCACCAGTGTTGAATAGTTCATCCTTGTTTACCCGGTCGATTCCCCTGAGGATTTTGTAGGTTGTGATCATGTCCCCCCCCTTACTCTTCTGTCTTCCAGTGTCGTAAGGTGCATTTCCCGCAGCCTTTCCTCATAACTCATGCCTCTTAGTTCTGGGACTAGTCTAGTAGCATACCTTTGGACTTTTTCCAGCTTCGTCTTGTGCTTGACAAGGTACGGGCTCTATGCTGGGGCCGCATACTCCAGGATTGGTCTTACATATGTGGTGTACAAGATTCTGAATGATTCCTTAAACAGGTTCCTGAACGCCGTTCTGATGTTAGCCAGCCTCGCATATGCCGCAGACGTTATTCTCTTTATGTGGGCTTCAGGAGACAGGTTTGGTGTGATATCAACTCCTAGATCTTTCTCTGTCTGTTTCATTAAGTACTTCATCTCCTATTCTGTATCCTGTGCCTGGCCTCCTGTTTCCACTGCCTAGTTTCATTACTTTGCATTTACTCGGGTTGAACTTCAACAGCCATTTGTTGGACCATTCACTCAGTCTATCCAGGTCATCTTGTAGCCTCCTACTATCATCCTCTGTTTCAATCCTCCTCATAATTTTTGCATCGTCGGCAAACATTAAGAGGAACGAATCTATACCCTCTGGGAGATCATTTACATATACCAGAAACAGTATAGGTCCAAGGACTGACCCCTGCGGGACTCCACTTGTGACGTCTCGCCAATCTGAGACCTCACCCCTCACACAGACTCGTTGTCTCCTGTTGCTTAGGTATTCCTCTATCCACCGGAGTACCTTCCCTCTCACTCCAGCCTGCATCTCCAACTTTCGCACTAGCCCGTGTTCTTCTTAATAATGATAATGTTGTCTGGGCAAAGAGGAACAGCGTTCGTGGTGACAAACAAAGCCAGGTTGTTGCCTTCATAAAGGGTGAGGCGCCGGAGAAAATTTTTGTGCAAGGACTAGGCTATAGGAACGTTGCGAAATACGTTGAGGAGCCCATACTGTGCATGAAGTGTTCACATTAGGGACATATGGCATGGAAATGCCAGTTTGACCCCAGGTGTCGGTATTGTGGGAAAAAACACGACTCGCGAGAGTGTAGAGTCAAGATTGAAAGAAGTGAAAAAGTCATCCCATTTTGCCATCTGCAACATGGTATCTTCAGGCAACCAAATTAGAAAGGTTAAATATCCCAAAAGGAATCCACAGGGAAATAGCAGTTAGGCTATATAGACTACGTCTAGGTTACAGATGCAACTGGGAGATTGGTGAACCCCGACAGAGAGAGTGCATCTTCTGCCAAACTGTCACAGAAAAGCCATTACTTCAATATCTTCTGGAATGTGAAGCAACCAATGACATTAGAAGAGCTTTAAGAGTTCCTGAATCATGCAGTGGGCACCCTGAAGCCATCAACACAGCCACTCTCCTGGTCAACAAAGGTGTCCAGCAGCTGGACACCCTCATAAAGACTGTGAAGCAGTATCCTCCCCCGCGATAACAGCTTGATGGTTAAATGCAACCTCAGAATACTGAGAAAAAAAAAATTGTACCACTTACGGGCTATTTTATTTTATTTTTTATTTATGCATATACAAGAATGTACATAAGGAATGTGAGGATACAAATATGGTAATTACAGTCTTGTAAAGCCACTAGCACGCGCAGCGTTTCGGGCAGACATGCCCGGCCACCTCTTGGGTGGCTTAATCTTTATCAATCAATCAATCAATCCCATTTTGTTGCAACTGTCGAGGCAGCCACAATGCTGGTTCCTCTCTATGCCCCATGAAGCCTCATCTTTTTCTCTTGTAATGTATCTTTCATTTATCAATTCTGATTAAAATTACCTACTTAAAATTATCTGCTAGATTAATTAAGGACCTGCCCGAAACGCTGCGCGTACTAGTGGCTTTACAAGAATGTAAATACTGTACTATCCAATGTATTCTCTCAAACCCAATGTACCTTCTTGTATATATATAAATAAAATAAAAATAAAATAAAAAAATCTGAAAGAGACTAGGACGGGTCCTACAAGCAGGATAGATGTATCCTCGCAGCAAGGAAAGATTGTGCAAGAGGAACATGGAGGAAACAGTTGGAAGCCAACGACAGCCCCTATGATCAATGTGCGGGAAAAAGGGACGGAGAAAGTAAAGGCGAGCTTAGGGAAAGTACATCATGCAGTGGAAAAACTGAAACCTTGTGACGACAAGGTTCAGGACAATATGGTCACCTCTGAGGTTGGTAATCAAATTTTGGAGTATCTAAAAAAACTAGATAAGAGGATTGAGGCATTGGAAAAATTGGCTATGGAAGGTAGACGGGGTGAAGATGGTGGTGAAAGAGGACGTGTAATTGAAAGTAAAACGGGACGTGAAATGGAAAGTGAAACGTGCGTAGAAGAACGTAATGATGTGCATGAGGTAACGATGATAGAGGATAGTCAGGAGAATACATTTTCTAGTAGTGTTAGCGGTGTTCAACCTCCTGTTGTGACAAATGTTGAAAGAAAGGTTAAAGTAAAACGGGTTACAGAAATAACAAAGAAAATAGATATGAATAATATTACCTTCGATGTTAGTAGTAGTTGTGAAAGTGAGGAGAAAGAAAAAATGTTACGGTGTTGGAAGGAAGTTTCTAAGGTACTCTCGTATCTCATGGAATGTGACGGACAGGGCAAAGGTAGTTTTATTATTCATCATGGATGAAAGTAAATTGAGAATATTATCTTGGAATGTTAATGGATTAAAAACTAGAGCGGTGGATGTACACTATTATACTCTTAGAGAGAATATTGACATAGTAGCACTCCAGGAAACTGGGGATAGGGATGGTAGCATTCTGAGGCTAAATGGCTATAGAGGTTTTTACTTATATGCTGATGGAGGAACTAGGGGGGTCTCAGGTTATGGCAAAAGTACCATACCTGCCGAGATAACTGGAATCCCTCAGAGATATAGAGGTATTGAAAGTATTAGCTTGCGGATACAATTAAAGGACCGAGAGTTAAATTTCATTAATCTATACATCTCTGATAGCTCCCTTGATGTAAGATACTTGCCAGATTCCTTCTTTTCTGAAGATACACTTGTGGTAGGGGATTTTAATGCCAGACACCCAGCTTTAGGATCAAGGGGTAAAGCAAATAGGAATGGTTGCAGATGGTACCAGTTTTTGCAGGAACATAAAGATGTTCAACTGCTGGGCGAGCCCTCTCCTACTCATTTGAGGGGAGGGAGATTAGATTATGCTTGTTTAATAAATGCTGAGGGCATAGAGGGGAATTGTCTTACTGTGGATGAAATGCTAAGTGATCATTTTGCATTACAAATACAGCTTAAACTAGATAAAAAGCATGCCTGCCTTCAGAGTAAAAGGTTAAAGTTTACTGAGGGAGAATTAAGGGGTCTTGTTGGCCATATTAAGTCTTGGTATGACACTTATAAGCCAGTTTCGGCAGAAACATTTTGTGAAGATTTAATTAAGGAGGTAGATGTATTTAATGCAACATTGAACCGGAAACCATCTAGTATAAAAAGGCATCCCCCAGAAAAGAAAATTATACACATGACAAGATGCTTAAGGGGTGGACATTAACAATGAGGAAAGCTCACAGGGATTGGAATAGGAATGGTAGGACTGAGGAAGGGAAGAATGCTTTACTGGCAGTTGCTAGGCTGTGTGGGGAGAAGAGAAAGGAAATTAGGAGCAAGTATTGGCAGGAATTTGCAGAGAAAGTTGGGAGTAACAGAAACTTGAAGGAAATCTGGCAAGACGTAAATAAAATAAGGGGTAAAAAGCATAATTTTGCTGCACATCCAGACCCGCAAGGAATTGCAAATGGGCTCGTAAATAAATGGGCGGAAGCTGCCAAACTTAGTTCATTACCCGCTGTAACGAGAGAGTTATTAGATTCTTGGAAAGACTTAAGAAAGGATTTTATACTTATAGCAGGTAACAGTGGTGATGTCACTTGCACAGGTATTACCAGAGAAGAACTAATAACGGCGATTAAAGTTGGGAAATCTACCGCACCTGGGGAGGATGGAGTAACTTATGAAATACTTAATGAACTTGCCATTATGACGAAAAGCTCACTTTTAGATCTCTTTAATATTAGTTATAAAGAGGACAGTATTCCCAGTAAATGGATAAAAGCTATGATCATCCCTATCCCTAAAGCCAATGGAGAGTACACAGTTGCAGTACAGACCTGTGTCTTTAACCTCGTGTTTTTGTAAAATGATGGAGAGGATCATTTTAAATAGACTTTTATATATAATAGGTGATCAGCTGTCTAGTAATTTGTTCGGGTTCCTCAAAGGAAAAAGTACCTCTGATTGTATTATTAAATGTCTAGCTAATGAAAATGATTATTATAGAATTTTCATTGATTTACAAGGAGCTTTTGATAAAGCCAACAAAGAGGTTATTTTATATGAATTAGCTAGTCTTGGTGTTAAAGGGAAATTATTGCGCTGGATAGGGGATTATCTTTACGAAAGGAAGGCTCAGGTGTGGTATCAAGGTTCTATGTCAGGTGTGAGGTCTTTTGAACTCGGCACACCTCAGGGAGGAGTGTTGAGTCCCACCCTGTTTAATGTACTAATGAATAAGATAGCATCTGAGAGATACTCAAATGGGGTAACTCCGATCATATATGCCGATGATATTTTGTTTCAGGGCAAAGATATTTAAAAGGTTCAAACAGTGTTGGACAATTTCGGAAACCTGTGTCACCATATGGGACTGGTGGTTAATGAACACAAAACTAAGTTCGAATGTAGAATTCGGAGCCCCATTGTATTGAAAATAAACGGTAAAAATATAGAGAGAGTTAATATATATAAATATTTAGGCATATATGTTGGATATACCCATGAGAGTTTGGAAACAGAGGAACAGACTGTTGAGTCAATGTCGGAAGAGATTACAACCTCTGAAGGCCTTGGCATGCTGTGGAAAGGGAGTGGGAGTCCCTGTGCTACGAATGATATACTTGAGTACTGTAAGATCTCTTATCTCTGTAACCTACCTTACCCTTCTATTGTCAACCAATGTCTGTTTTTTTCTTAAAGAGCGCTGTTTGTCGACATATTTGTATTTGTGCTGCTTTTTCAGCTATGTTTTCATTTCTTGTTTTCATTCTACTCATTATGCTCAATTAGTATTAAGCTTGTCATTTAAGTTTATCATGCCCGAAACGCTTTGCGTAATAGTGGCTTTAGGCATTGTATGTACTAGCTCTACCTATAAGTCAACCAATCTTTGTAAAAATTTATTGTATGTATGTACCTTACCTAAATAAACATTTTATTTTATTTTATTTTATTTTTTATTGATTATGCTGCACCTGTCATTTCTTGTTTTGGTTAAGGTAGGATGGGCAAGTTGGAGAAGGTACAAAATGAAGCTATGAGAATTATCTTAGGATGCCCAAGAAATGCTATGATTGAGATAATGAGGATGGAGTTGAATCTGCAGAGTATTGGGGATAGAATTGAAGAGATAAATGTAGCCTCTGCCATTAGATTAATGAGAGGTGAGGGAGCTAATGAATTAATCCTCTCGGTTCAAAAGGTGGGAAGTAGTGAACAGTGTATGATGAAGAAGAGAGTATATATGAATAAATTATGTTATAATGTTATAAAGTATGATGTTATTACAGAGTGTATTGCTGTGCCCAAGAGAAAATTTACACCACCATGGGAGGATTGTAATGTAGATGTAGTAATTACTCCCTTGCATAAGAAAAAAAAGTATGTATGAAATAGGAGAGCTGAGGGCAACATATGATTGTATAATTAGAAAACTGCCTACAGAAAACACTCTACATGTATATTGTGATGGGTCAGTAGCTAGGGATGGGAAGGCAGGATGTGGAGTCTTGATCAGGGAGTCACTGATCACTGACATCGGCACTGTAGATACTGTTATTGGACGCCGCTTAACTGACAATGTCTCTTCAACGCAGGCTGAACTCCAAGGTGTATTAGCAGGATTACAGGAAGTAGTCAAATGTGGTAAAAATGCTTGCTTCTTTATTGACAGCAGAGGAGCGTTAGAGTCTTTGAATAGCAGACGCCCAGTATATCAGAATATTGTGATAGAGTGTAGAGAGAATGTTAAGAGACTAGAAAAAAACTGGGTATAAAGTAAGATTCATGTGGATCCCTTCACATGTGGGAATACTGTTGAATGAGGTAGTTGATGACATAGCGAAGAGAGCCACTGAAAAAACTCTTGTTGATGTTGTATGTCAGTTAACCTTGAAACAAATAAAAACAAGAATCAAGATGATCCAAGAGGGTGAAGAAATGATAAAGAGAATGGCAATGGTGGACAGTAGTAACACACTCAAGAATTATTCAATAATAAATACAAATTCGTCCTTCACTTATGGTAAAGGAAAGTCTACTTGGAAGGATTCAATTTACATGAGATTAAGATTAGGATACAATTATATCTGGCAATACGGTGTTGATGTCAGTGAAAAAGATAAGGAGTGTAAATTATGCAGTATACCGCACGCCCACACCTTAGAACATTATGTATTAGAGTGTCAACTTATTGAAAACTATAGAAATAAGGAAATAAATAGTGTACCACATCAAATTGTTTGGATGTGTGATAATGGTATGATAGACAGTATACTTAGGAGCTACAAGAATTTTGCCCCAAGAGTGTAACAATTATATGCTGTACTTACTATATAAACTTGCAATGTTAAATGGGATTCTTGTAATGTTATTTGTCTATTTGTACTCATTGAATTTGTGCGCCCCTTGAGGGACTTGAAGTAGAGGGGGGTAGAAATAGCCTAAGCTACTCTATCCCTTTGAGATGTATTTATTGCTTATCTCAATAAACATACTTGAACTTGAACTTGAACTTGAATCAGCGGCATATGTTAGATGTATTTGACTGCATTGCACACTAATATTTTTACCACTTCGGACACCATCTTTGGACGTTTCGCATATGTGTACGTGTTCCATATTAAAACGACAATATAATGCTACTAACAATTATAATGTTCTACTTAACAGGCATATAGTTATTAAATGAAGTTTAATGATGTAATAGACATAATCCGGAGTTGGTAAGGACGCCGCCCGCCAGCGTAAACACAACACACCCGAATGCCCACAAACACGATACAACGCACAAAACACAACAAGTCTAGTGTCAGTTTTTGGATAAACTTCTTTTATATTTATTATGTGATAGTTATACTTGTATAAAATGATAACTATTATAGGTAAGCGCCTAATATTTAAAATTAATCAATAAAAAAGAAGTCAGAAGCCACATGCCTGTCTGTATATGTCTTTTGTGTAAAAGTATTTTGGGCGCTCATGTACTTGTGCATTAGCTGGCGTTCACAACTGTTCTCGCCTACAAGCATTAGAATTAAACAAACGAATTTATTTATTCATTTATATACAAGAAGATACGTTTTCTCGAGAGAGTACATAACATTGGTGTTCTTACATTCTTTTTAAGCCACTAACTCGCAAAGCCTTTCGGCATGTCTAGATCTGCCCAAAACCTGCCTATTTAATTCTACCATTTACCAATAATAATATTAATAGTTATATGTTTACAAGATATTACAATGGGTTTGTAAAATAAAATGCTATTATAAATAAATACTAAACAAAATTATTATTTATGTTGTATTATTGTTGTAAAATAAAAAGTACGAATGTACATTAAATCACTCTTGAGATATTTACATATTACGAATTATAATCTGAAAATATATACATATAACAATGTATAACCACGAAGAAAAAATCAAACAGGAAATTACTTAAGCACTTTCGTGATAATCAACACGTCATAATATACTTTAGTTGATGTATTGATTACATCTACAATCTCCGTGGTGTAGTGGTAAGACACTTGCCTGGCGTTCCGCGAGCGCTATGTCATGGGTTCGTATCCTGGCCGGGGAGGATTTACTGGGCGCAATTCCTTAACTGTAGCCTCTGTTTAACGCAACAGTAAAATGTGTACTTGGATGAAAAAACGATTCTTCGCGGCAGGGGATCGTATTCCAGGGACCTGCCCGAAACGCTACGCATACTAGTGGCTGTATAAGAATGTAACAACAATTGTATATATCTCAAAAAAACAAAACAAAAAAAAACACGGAAGTGCTTAAGTAATTTCCTGTCTTAATTTTCCTTCGTGGTTATACATTGTTTTCAACTCTCCATTGTCATTCTATTCATTACGTGTTAATTTTTTCGTGAAGCCTGTGAGGCTTCATACTGTCCCCCGAGCTCAAAGCGGCAGCTAAGAGCCTTCGTGAGAACAAGGAGATAGTTGTCAGGAGAGGTGACAAGTTGCCAATATACGTCATTCTTAAAAAAGACGAATATATGGCGAAAATGAACCTCATACTCTCTAACCAAACTAAATTTCAAAGGGTAACGAAGAACACTACAGCCGAACAGAAAGCAAAGGTCAACAAATTGATCGAAACTGTGAACGCCAAGAAATCTGGACTCCACCTGCCAAAGATTATTGGGGAATATAAACCTGGATATGCGTATGGAAATGTCAAGACACACAAGCCTGGAAACCCACTTCGGCCAATCATCAGCCAGATACCCACACCCAGGTACAGCGTACAGACTGGCGAAACGACTCAACGGCTTGCTGACTCCTTATGTCCCTTGCGCCTTCAGCCTGAAGTCTCCAAAGGAATTTGTTGACTTGCTGCGGGGAACACGGGCCACAGGGATAAGAGCCTCGTTGTACGTAGAATCTCTGTTTACCAACGTACCTGTGGATGATAGCTGACAGAGTGTACCGTGATCCGGCCTGTACTCCTCTTGACATACCAGAAAACAGTCTAAGGAAACTACTCCAAGCTTGTACTAAAGAGGCACCCTTCTTGAGCCCGGATGGACACATGTATAAGCAAGTAGATGGGGTCGCCATGGGTTCTCCCCTAGGTGTCCTGTTTGCAAACGTCTACATGGGTACCATCGAGCAAAAAGTCTTAGTCGACATGAACTTGAAACCGGCCATATACTGCAGGTATGTTGACGACATTTTTACACAGGTACCTGATGTCAGACATCTGCAGAAGCTGAAGGAGGCATTTGAGCAGAATTCTGTGTTGCGTTTCACTTATGAGATGGAGACGGATGGGAAGATGCCCTTTCTAGATGTAACAGTCATGGAAAGGAGCGGAGTTTTCCACACTGCAGTCTACACTAAGGAAACAAACATAGGAATGTGCCTGAATGCCAACAGTGACTGCCCGGACAGGTACAAGAGGAGTGTTGTTAACGCTTATGTCGACCGTGCCCTCAGCCACAGCTCAGAATGGAAGCAAGTCGACGAAGAACTCTGTAGGGTAAGGCAGGTCCTAGTCAACAACGGCTTCTCCAATGGTTTCGTGGAAGACATCATAAGAAGGAAAGTGAAACTCCATGCAACCTCTGAAGAGACAACTAACACAACACCTATACCCCCTATTAGACTATTTTACAGGAACTTCTTTTCCACAGCCCATAAAACGGAGGAAAGGGTCCTGAAAGATATTGTTAGTAGAAACGTTATCCCTACAGACAAAAATCAGAAGATACAACTGACGATTTACTATAAAACCAGAAAAACGGCCAGCCTACTCATGAGAAACTCTCCAGACACAAACACCACAGAAATCTTAGCAAAAACACAGAAATCATCGATAGATACAGCGATAGCAGGCGGCTTGACGTCTGCGAGGCACTATACATCAAGAAGTCAACACCAGCAATCAACAGCCAATTAATGCACAACTATATTCTACCCACTTCAAGACTCCGCTCCAATATAGAAGCATCAAGAAATATGGACCAATAGGCTTTCTACAATTACTTCCATTCAATACCCATTGTTTCGTGTTCTGTCTTGTGTTTGAATTTAATATCCATTCAATACCCATTGTTGAAAGTTTGTTTTCACCTCATCCACCTCACCCAAATGTAGATATAAAATCGAAGATGTGTAAGCTCTATACAGTTTCAGTTGTATGTTTGTAAACTAAAGTCTTTGAAAATGTAATAAGTTTTACGAAACGCGCTCAAGTGTCGCGTCAGACTAGAAATAAAAATGAATTTTGGAGAATTGATCTTTGAATTACCATCAACAGTGAAAAGAAACGTAAGAAAGATCGAGAAAATTCGTGTTAGAATTATTAATCTTACTTTTTCGGTCATATTTAATAATATATGTTTACAGGAAAGACTGCAACCAAAATATACTAATATATATATATATATATATATATATATATATATATATATATATATATATATATTAGTTTATTTTGGTAGCAGTCTTTCCTGTAGACATATATTATTAAATATGATCAAAAAAGTAAGATTAATAATTCTAACACGAATTTTCTCAATCTTTCGTACATTTCTTTTCACTGTTGGAGGTAAATCAAAAATCAATTCTCCAAAATTAATTTTTATTTCTAGTCTGACGCGACACGAGCGCGTTTCGTAAAACTTATTACATTTTCAAAGACTTTAGTTTACAAATACACAACTGAATAGAACTTACGCATCTCCGATTTTATATCTACATTTGAGTGAGGTGGATGGGGTGAGGTGGCATTAATAGGGTATTAATTTCATCAACACAAGACAGAACAAGAAGTGGCATTAATAGGGTATTAATTTCATCAACACAAGACAGAACAAGAGGTGGCATTAATAGGGTATTAATTTCATCAACACAAGACAGAACACGAAACAATGGGTATTGAATAGAAGTGTTTGTAGAAAGCCTATTGGTCCATATTTCTTGATGCTTCTATATTGGAGCGGAGTCTTGAGGTGGGTAGAATATAATTGTGCATTAATTGGCTGTTGATTGCTGGTGTTGACTTCTTGATGTGTAGTGCCTCGCAAACGTCAAGCCACCTGCTATCGCTGTATCTATTGATGATTTCTGTGTTGTTTACTAGGATTTCTCTGGCGATGGTTTGGTTGTGGAAAGAGATTATATGTTCCTTAATGGAGCCCTGTTGCTTATGCATCGTTAAACGCCTAGAAAGAGATGTTGTTGTCTTGCCTATATACTGGGTTTTTTGGAGCTTACAGTCCCCAAGAGGGCATTTGAAGGCATAGACAACGTTAGTCTCTTTTAAAGCGTTCTGTTTTGTGTCTGGAGAGTTTCTCATGAGTAGGCTGGCCGTTTTTCTGGTTTTATAGTAAATCGTCAGTTGTATCCTCTGATTTTTGTCTGTAGGGATAACGTTTCTATTAACAATATCTTTCAGGACCCTTTCCTCCGGTTTATGAGCTGTGGAAAAGAAGTTCCTGTAAAATAGTTTAATAGGGGGTATAGGTGTTGTGTTAGTTGTCTCTTCAGAGGTTGCATGGCGTTTCACTTTCCTTCTTATGATGTCTTCGACGAAACCATTGGAGAAGCCGTTGTTGACTAGGACCTACCTTACCCTACAGAGTTCTTCGTCGACTTGCTTCCATTCTGAGCTGTGGCTGAGAGCACGGTCGACATATGCGTTAACAACACTCCTCTTGTACCTGTCTGGGCAGTCGCTGTTGGCATTTAGGCACATTCCTATGTTCTTTTCCTTAGTGTAGACTGCAGTGTGGAAACCTCCGCTCTTTTCCATGACTGATCTTTGAACAGCTCATAAAACATAAAAACAGCTTCTTTTCCACAGCTCATAAAACGGAGGAAAGGGTCCTGAAAGATATTGTTAATAGAAACGTTATCCCTACAGACAAAAATCAGAGGATACAACTGACGATTTACTATAAAACCAGAAAAACGGCCAGCCTACTCATGAGAAACTCTCCAGACACAAAACAGAACGCTTTAAAAGAGACTAACGTCGTCTATGCCTTCAAATGCCCTCTTGGGGACTGTAAGCTCCAAAAAACCCAGTATATAGGCAAGACAACAACATCTCTTTCTAGGCATTTAACGATGCATAAGCAACAGGGCTCCATTAAGGAACATATAATCTCTTTCCACAACCAAACCATCGCCAGAGAAATCCTAGTAAACAACACAGAAATCATCGATAGATACAGCGATAACAGGCGGCTTGACGTTTGCGAGGCACTACACATCAAGAAGTCAACACCAGCAATCAACAGCCAATTAATGCACAATTATATTCTACCCACCTCAAGACTCCGCTCCAATATAGAAGCATCAAGAAATATGGACCAATAGGCTTTCTACAAACACTTCTATTCAATACCCTTGTTTCGTGTTCTGTCTTGTGTTGATGAAATTAATACCCTATTAATGCCACCTCTTGTTCTGTCTTGTGTTGATGAAGTTAATACCCTATTAATGCCACTTCTTGTTCTGTCTTGTGTTGATGAAATTAATACCCTATTAATGCCACCTCACCCCATCCACCTCACTCAAATGTAGATATAAAATCGGAGATGCGTAAGTTCTATTCAGTTGTGTATTTGTAAACTAAAGTCTTTGAAAATGTAATAAGTTTTACGAAACGCGCTCGTGTCGCGTCAGACTAGAAATAAAAATGAATTTTGGAGAATTGATTTTTGATTTACCTCCAACAGTGAAAAAAAATGTACGAAAGATTGAGAAAATTCGTGTTAGAATTATTAATCTTACTTTTTCGGTCATATTTAATAATATATATATATATATATATATATATATATATATATATATATATATATATATATATATATATATATATATATATATATATATATATATATATATATATATATATATATATATATATGTCGTACCTAGTAGCCAGAACGCACTTCTCAGCCTACTATGCAAGGCCCAATTTGCCTAATAAGCCAAGTTTTCATGAATTAATTGTTTTTCGACTACCTAACCTACCTAACCTAACCTTACCTAACTTTTTCAGCTACCTAACCTAACCTAACCTATAAAGATAGGTTAGGTTAGGTTAGGTAGGGTTGGTTAAGTTCGGTCATATATCTACGTTAATTTTAACTCCAATAAAAAAAAATTGACCTCGTTCATAATGAAATGGGTAGATTTATCATTTCATAAGAAAAAAATTAGAGAAATATATTAATTCAGGAAAACTTGGCTTATTAGGCAAATCGGGCCTTGCATAGTAGGCTGAGAAGTGCGTTCTGGCTACTAGGTACAACATATATATATATATATATATATATATATATATATATATATATATATATATATATATATATATATGTCGTACCTAGTATATATATATATATATATATATATATATATATATATATATATATATATATATGTCGTACCTAGTAGCCAGAACTCACTTCTCAGCCTAATATGCAAGGCCCGATTTGCCTAATAAGCTAAGTTTTCATGAATTAATTGTTTTTCGACTATCTAACCTACCTAACCTAACCTAACCTAACTTTTTCGGCTACCTAACCCAACCTAACCTATAAAGATAGGATAGGTTAGGTTAGGTAGGGTTGGTTAGGTTCGGTCATATATCTACGTTAATTTTAACTCCAATAAAAAAAAATTGACCTCATACATAATGAAATGGGTAGCTTTATCATTTCATAAGAAAAAAATTAGAGAAAATATATTAATTCAGGAAAACTTGGCTTATTAGGCAAATCGGGCCTTGAATAGTAGGCCGAGAAGTGCGTTCTGGCTACTAGGTACGACATATATATATATATATATATATATATATATATATATATATATATATATATATATATATATATATATATATGTCGTACCTAGTAGTCAGAACGCACTTCTCAGCCTACTATGCAAGGCCCGATTTGCCTAATAAGCCAAGTTTTCATGAATTAGTTGTTTTTCGACTACCTAACCTACCTAACCTAACCTAACCTAACTTTTTTGGTTACCTAACCTAACCTAACCTAAAAAATAGGTTAGGTTAGGTTACGTAGGGTTGGTTAGGTTCGGTCATATATCTTCGTTAACTTTAACTCCAATAAAAAAAAATTAACCTCATACATAATGAAATGGGTAGCTTTATCGTTTCATAAGAAAAAAAATTAGAGAAAATATATTAATTCAGGAAAACTTGGCTTATTAGGCAAATCGGGCCTTGCATAGTAGGCTGAGAAGTGCGTTCTGGCTACTAGGTACGACATATATATATATATATATATATATATATATATATATATATATATATATATATATATATATATATATATATATATATATATATATATATATAAATATATTAATTCAGGAAAACTTGGCTTATTAGGCAAATCGGGCCTTGCATAGTAGGCTGAGAAGTGCGTTCTGGCTACTAGGTACGACATATATATATATATATATATATATATATATATATATATATATATATATATATATATATATATATATATATATATATATATATATATATATATATATATATATGTCGTACCTAGTAGCCAGAACGCACTTCTCAGCCTACTATGCAAGGCCCGATTTGCCTAATAAGACAAGTTTTCATGAAATAATTGTTTTTCGACTACCTAACCTACCTAACCTAACCTAACCTAACTTTTTCGGCTACCAAACCAAACCTAACCTATAGAGATAGGTTAGGTTAGGTTAGGTAAGGTTGGTTAGGTTCGGTCATATATCTACGTTAATTTTAATTCCAATAACAAAAAATTGATCTCATACATAATGAAATGGGTAGCTTTATCATTTCATTAGAAAAAAATTAGAGAAAATATATTGATTCCGGAAAACTTGGCTCATTAGGCAAATCGGGCCTTGCATAGTAGGCTCAGAAGTGCGTTCTGGCTACTAGGTACGACATATATATATATATATATATATATATATATATATATATATATATATATATATATATATATATATATATATATATATATATATATATATATATATATATATATATATATATGTCGTACCTAGTAGCCAGAACGCACTTCTCAGCCTACTATTCAAGGCCCAATTTGCCTAATAAGCCAAGTTTTCTTGAATTAATTGTTTTTCGACTACCTAACCTACCTAACCTAACCTAACTTTTTCGGATACCTAACCTAACCTAAGCTATAAAGATAGGTTAGGTTAGGTTAGGTAGGGTTGGTTAGGTTCGGTCATATATCTACGTTAATTTTAACTCCAATAAAAACTAATTGACCTCATACATAATGAAATGAGTAGCTTTATCATTTCATAAGAAAAAAAATTGAGAAAATATATTAATTCAGGAAAACTTGGCTTATTAGGCAAATCTGGCCTTGAATAGTAGGCTGAGAAGTGCGTTCTGGCTACTAGGTACGACATATATATATATATATATATATATATATATATATATATATATATATATATATATATATATATATATATATATATATATATATATATATATGTCGTACCTAATAGCCAGAACGCACTTTTCAGCCAACTATGCATGGCACAATTTGCCTAATAAGCCAAGTTTTCATGAATTATTGTCTTTTCGACTACCTAACCTACCTAACCTAACCTAACCTAACTTTTTCTGCTACCTAACCTAACCTAACCGATAGAGATAGGTTAGGTTAGGTTAGGTAGGGTTGGTTAGGTTCGGTCATATATCTACGTTAATTTTAACTCCAATAAAAAAAATTGACCTCATACATAATGAAATGGGTAGCTTTATCATTTCATAAGAAAAAAATTAGAAATAATATATTTATTCAGGAAAACTTGGCTTATTAGGCAAATCGGGATTTTTATAGTAGGCTGAGAAGTGCGTTCTGGCTACTAGGTACGACATATATATATATATATATATATATATATATATATATATATATATATATATATATATATATATATATATATATATATATATATATATATATATATATATATATATATCAGCCCGTCCTCCAAAAATGGGGTGGTAAATGTAAGAAGACAAATAAGTGCAATTATGCACTATTCATAGCAGTTAGGAATTGTACTTATTCTCACTTAGTATTAAATCGTACTGTCAAATATGTTGTGAATACTTGAGTTTACCTGAAAAACTGAATAGAAAACCACACCCTCACCTAACCGTCTTAGTTTTTGAAGATAATAATTTTATTGCTTCTTAATTACAATTAGTACTTAACCTAACCTAACCTAACCTATAGCTATATTGATATTACAGTTTTATAAAACTAATAAAACAAAACTAAAATATATCAATAAATTGTAAAGTAACTCAGGATATTTTAAAATTTTGTATCAGTCTATATTGTTTAATTAACCTGAAAAAGAAATTCCTGATATTTAAAACTTGTGAATTGCAAATGGAAATTGAAAACGTCATCCTAAAATTCTGAGTGACTTAACAGAAAACGAGATGAATTAAAGCGGGGGAGGGAGTTGGGTCAATGTAACAGCCCCATAAGTGCAATTATGCACTACTTATTTCAGTAAGAAAATGTACTTATTACACTTAGTATTAAATCGTACTGTCAATTCGGAGGATGGGTTGCAGGAGGCCATCTGTGTCCCCTCAGATGGTCTCCCTTATCACAGTTTGTGTCAATGGATGTGTGTCAGTGTATGAGTCACTGTGAGTGTCCGGGTGAGTGTGGGTGTCCCTGTGAGTGTCCGGATGATTATGTGTCCGGTTACATCTGTGGTTTCAGGAGGCCATCTGTGTCCCCTCAGATGGTCTCCCTTATCACAGTTTGTGTCTATGCATGTGTGTCAGTGTGTGAGACATTGTGAGTGTCCGGGTGAGTGTGGGTGTCCCTGTGAGTGTCCGGATGATTATGTGTCCGGTTACATCTGTGGTTTCAGGAGGCCATCTGTTTCCCCTCAGATGGTCTCCCTTATCACAGTCTATGGATGTGTGTGTGTGAGTGTCCCTGTGAATGTTCGGATAAGGGTGTGTGTGTGTGTGTGTGTGTGTGAGTGTCCGGATTTATGTGAGGTTTGGTTCCAGGAACCATTTGTGTCCCCTCCTCCCCCAAATCTCCTCCCTTATTCCCACCGTGGGTTCGAATCCCAGGTGATTAGACCTACCCTAGGTCTATGGATCCAAGGTATCCATCCGTGGGCCCAACGGATTTCACCCCTTCCCCACTTTCCTAGGGCCAGGCCAATTCCAGCTATCCAGGGAACCTGTCGAAACAGAGGCAGCTACAGGAGGGGACACACACAAATATTTGTGCCCTGCAGTTACACAACCGTTCCGACAGGTTCGATCGCAATCTATCCAGATGAGAACACGTTCTCCTCCGACTAGACCACGCTGGAGTCGCTGTATGTTTAAAATTTGGTTCCTTTATTTATAGTTAGTATTTTTTGTGTATTAATTGATTTGTTTTATATTTTTAATGACTTAGGTAGAGTGATTTAGGGATTGGGGGGAGGTGGGGTGGTACTGGGGGAGGTGGTAGCGTATGTAGTAGATTATACGAGATCTGGGTAAGTTATTATTTATCTTGTTGTGTTCACCTAGTTGTTCTTGCGAGGGTTGAGCTCTGCTCTTTCGGCCCGCCTCTCAACTGTGAATCAATCAATTTTTACTAGCTAATAAAAAAAAAAATCCACATACACACACCCAGGAAGCAGCCCGTAACAGGTGTCTAATGCCCAAGTACCTATGTACTGCTAGGTAAGAGGAGCATCATGAATGAATGAAACTCTGTTGATTTTCGTTGGCGCCATCACCGGGGGATCGAACTTTGACACTAGGATTACGAGTCGAGAGCGCTGTCCACTCAGTTATAAAGCCCCCTAGTGTGTGTACTGGTGCAAAAGATAATTTGGGAGAGGTTAATGGAAAAGAATGATGTTTGGTGGCCTTTAAGGCGCTGGAAGAGGGTTGCCAGTTATGAATTTAAATTATAAATTTATTAAGATAGGATATATATGCAAAAGACGTTGTGAGAGATAGTAAGAAAAGTGTTTCTGACTGAGGTTAGGTACTGTGTGATTTACTTGTATGTTAGGAAAAAGAATATTTATCAGAAACATAGATGTTCTTTAGAAATGTTTGTTTGCAAATATTTGTAAATTATTGGGTAAAAAGCCAATGGTTACCGTACCTTGAACAAACACACGTGAGCACAATTAGTCGACGGGGGTCAGAGAGTGAGAGTGAACAGCGAAACAGTAACAAAAAATGTGACAATAATGGGAAACTATGTCATTCAAACGTATACATGTTAACCATATAAATTACAGTAACACTAAACGCGCGCATACGTACATATGTCAATCAACTTACATAAATAAACATTCACTAATATGTACCTTTAAAATGGACACATACAGATAATTACCGTACACATGTCAGTTTAATTACAGGTACACATAAACACATATAGCTTCACGTGTCTGTCGGTCATGACAATAGTACACATGGATACGAACACAAAACAGTCCATTATCAACTAGGGTGTGTGTGTGTGTGTGTGTGTGTGTGTGTGTGTGTGTGTGTGTGTGTGTTTTATCCTTATATTTACTATATGTATCTGCAGAATCGAGTTATTAGCTCTTGGACCCCGCCTATCAAATAAATGTATTTATCCTCTTTTATATCTACTACATCTATTTCTCTCTAACTAACACACACACAAACATACACATATACAAATGCTGGGCGGACTGCATTTTCTTGGATTGTCGAAAAGCCTTTGACACAGTACCGCATAAGAGGCTGGTACATAAGCTGGAGAGACAGGCAGGTGTATCTGGTAAGGTGCTCCAGTGGATAAGGGAGTATCTAAGCAATAGGAAGCAGGGAGTTACGGTGAGGGGTGAGACCTCCGATTGGCGTGAAGTCACCAGTGGAGTCCCACAGGGCTCTGTACTCGGTCCTATCTTGTTTCTGATATATGTAAATGATCTCCCGGAGGGTATCGATTCATTTCTCTCAATGTTTGCGGACGATGCTAAAATTATGAGAAGGATTAAAACAGAAGAGGACTGTTTGAGGCTTCAAGAAGACGTAGACAAGCTGAAGGAATGGTCGAACATGTGGTTGTTAGAGTTTAACCCAACCAAATGTAATGTAATGAAGATAGGTGTAGGGAGCAGGAGGCCAGATACAAGGTATCATCTGGGAGAGGAAATTCTTCAGGAGTCAGAGAAGGAAAAAGACTTGGGGATTGATATCACGCCAGACCTGTCTCCTGCAGCACATATCAAGCGGATAACATTTGCGGCATATGCCAGGCTGGCCAACATACGAACGGCATTCAGAAACTTGTGTAAAGAATCATTCAGAACTTTGTATACCACATATGTCAGGCCAATCCAGGAGTATGCAGCCCCAGCATGGAGTCCATATCTAGTCAAGGATAAGACTAAACTGGAAAAGGTTCAAAGGTTTGCCACCAAACTAGTACCCGAGCTGAGAGGTATGAGCTACGAGGAGAGACTACGGGAATTAAACCTCACTTCGCTGGAAGACAGAAGAGTTAGGGGGGACATGATCACCACATTCAAGATTCTGAAGGGGATTGATAGGGTAGATAAAGACAGTCTATTTAACACAAGGGGAACACGCACAAGGGGACACAGGTGGAAACTGAGTGCCCAAATGAGCCACAGAGATATTAGAAAGAACTTTTTTAGTGTCAGAGTGGTTGACAAATGGAATGCATTAGGGGGTGATGTGGTGGAGGCTGACTCCATACACAGTTTCAAGTGTAGATATGACAGAACCCGATAGGCTCAGGAATCTGTACACATGTTGATTGACGGTTGAGAGGCGGGACCAAAAAGCCAGAGCTCAACCCCCGCAAACACAACTAGGTGAGTACAACTAGGTGAGTACACACACACACACACACATACACACACACACACACACACACACACACACACACACAAACTGGAGGCGTAGCGTCTAAATAGAGAGAGTTCGATGGTTATAATCCTAATGGTCCCCGATCGAATCCCGGTTGATGCAATAGCAAATCGAAAGATATTCTTTAGCCTGATTCGACTGTTCACCTAGCACAAATGTATCCATCAATGTATCCATCTATCTATCTACTTATATCTGTCAATCCATCAATCTATCTTCCCATTAAACCAACCATTTATCATTATATACATCTATCTATCCATGTATCCGTCCATCAACTCATCTTTCTATCCATCCATATAGTCATCTGTCTTTCCGTCCATCAACTCATCTATGCATACGTCTATCCGTCAATATATATATTTAGCAATCAATGTATCCATCCATCTATCTACCTATATAAATTTTCCATTAATCTATCCATTTATCATAAGCATCTATCAACACCCTCCCCACTCCCTCTCCTATTTTACTACCAAACTCCCTCCTTTCGTTCTGGCACCTTCTCCATCCCTTTTCCTCCCTCTCATATACCTGCTCATCCTCCATCCTTTTGCCCTTCCCACTCCCGCCCCTCTCCCATCCCGCCCTTCCCATCGTCTTCCCTCTCGCCGCAGATCCATCCCTTCGTTCTCATGTCTTCCGCCGCTTCTCACTCTCGCCCTTCCCTCTGTTTTTCCTCCCTCCCGTTGCTAGTCCTTCCCTTCGTTCACTCACCTTCCCTTCTTACCCATCATGTAGTCTTCCCTCCCGCCGCCATCCCTTCCCATCGTCCTCCCTCCCTCCTACATCACACTCTCTGCCCCCCTTCCTGCACCACCTTCACTCCCATTTCATCCCTTTTTCACCTGTACAACTCCCCTTGTTCCCCCCTCTTCATCCCTCTTTCACCTGCACCTCTCCCCCTGTTCCCCCTCTTCATCCCTCTTTCACCTGCACCTCTCCCCCTGTTCCCCCTCTTCATCCCTTTTTCACCTGCACCACTCCCCCTGTTCCCCCTCTTCATCCTTCTTTCACCTGCACCTCTCCCCCTGTTCCCCCTCTTCATCCCAGTTTCACCTGCACCTCTCCCCCTGTTCCCCTTCTTCATCCCAGTTTCACCTGCACCACTCCCCCTGTTCCCCCTCTTCATTCCTGTTTCACCTGCACCTCTCCCCCTGTTCCCCCTCTTCATCCCAGTTCCACCTGCACCCCTCCCCCTGTTCCCCCTCTTCATCCCTGTTTCACCTGCACCACTGCCCCTGTTCCCCCCCTCTTTGGGATGAAGAGCTCTCCTGGCTGTCTGGGTTCGAATCCTTCATGGGTGTGGAGTTTTCAATTGCATATTGGCTTGGGGACCATTCAATCTTGTTCCCAAGCCATATATTGTTATATATATATATATATTAGAGAAGAGAAGAAAGTATCAAGGTGGTCAGTGAGGATCCACAAGGTCTTCTCTGAGTACTCTTTATTTTCTTCTCCAAGGCTATGGGTCCCTACACTTGCACTAGAGGTGATACCCTTTCTAGGTTTAAAAAAATCTATATATATATATAAATATATATATATATATATATATTAGTGCTCTTGGGAGGTGGTGATCTTTGTTGTATTTAAATACTCCGAAATTACCATCTCTTTTAAGGGTCTGAGCAGGTGGTGGAGAGGGTTAAGGCGTACCTGTTATGCCAGTTGCTGGAAGGCTTCTGTGCTGGCTAGGGTTCGAGTCTCCTGGTGGGAAAGTGTTCTAAAGTTGTATACTTGACTCTCGTGTTTAGGAGAGTTGTGCCTTAAGCATAGACACTGTGTCTTCCCATATTAACAGGGACTTGATGAAATTAACGTCTAAATGACCCCTCACTTGCTCTAGTGCTCTTGGGAGGTGGTGATCTTTGTTGTATTTAAATACTCCGAAATTACCATCTCTTTTAAGGGTCTGAGCAGGTGGTGGAGAGGGTTAAGGCGTACCTGTTATGCCAGTTGCTGGAAGGCTTCTGTGCTGGCTAGGGTTCGAGTCTCCTGGTGGGAAAGTGTTCTAAAGTTGTATACTTGACTCTCGTGTTTAGGAGAGTTGTGCCTTATATATATATATATATATATATATATATATATATATATATATATATATATATATATATATATATATATATATATATGTCGCACCTAGTAGCCAGAACGCACTTCTCAGCCTACTATGCAAGGCCCGATTTGCCTAATAAGCCCAGTTTTCCTTAATTAATATATTTTCTCTAATTTTTTTCTTATGAAATGATAAAGCTACCTATTTCATTATGTTTGAGGACAATTTTTTTTTATTGGAGTTAAAATCAACGTAGATATATGACTGAACCTAATCAACCCTACCTAACCTAACCTATCTGTATAGGTTAGGTTAGGTTAGGTAGCCGAAAAAGTTAGGTTAGGTTAGGTTAGGTAGGTTAGGTAGTTGAAAAACCATTAATTCATGAAAACGTGGCTTATTAGGCCAATCGGGCCTTGCATAGTAGGCTGAGAAGTGAGTTCTGGCTAATAGGTACGACATATATATATATATATATATATATATATATATATATATATATATATATATATATATATATATATATATATATATATATATATATATATATATATATATATATATAAATATATTTGTAATATATATTGTATTATAATAATTATGAATAAAATATTTTTATTCCTTTATGTGTCATTGACATTTTTTTATTTTTTTTATTCAATTTATTATTTTTTATTATATTTTCATTCATTTAATAAGTGTTATGATTCGATTTTTAGTTCGTCATGTATTTACTTATTGTTTATATATTTATATATATATATATATATATATATATATATATATATATATATATATATATATATATATATATATATATATATATATATGTGTGTGTGTATTTTCTTTAAAAATTTTATATATATAAATATATATGTATATTTAAATATTGATCTGAGCCTGTGGATATGGACCCTGTGGGTCCAGGAGGCCATCTGTGTCCCCTCAGATGGTCTCCCTTATCACAGTTTGTGTCTATGGATGTGTGTCAGTGTGTGAGGCACTGTGAGTGTCCGGGTGAATGTGGGTGTCCCTGTGAGTGTCCGGATGATTATGTGTCCGGTTACATCTGTGGTTTCAGGAGGCAATCTGTTTCCCCTCAGATAGTCTCCCTTATCACAGTCTATGGATGTGTGTGTGTGAGTGTCCCTGTGAATGTTCGGATAAGGGTGTGTGTGTGTGTGTGTGTGTGTGTGTGTGAGTGTCCGGATTTATGTGAGGTTTGGTTCCAGGAACCATTTGTGTCCCCTCCTCCCCCAAATCTCCTCCCTTATTCCCACCGTGGGTTCGAATCCCAGGTGATTAGACCTACTCTAGGTCTATGGATCCAAGGTATCCATCCGTGGGCCCAACGGATTTCACCCCTTCCCCACTTTCCTAGGGCCAGGCCAATTCCAGCTATCCAGGGAACCTGTCGAAACAGAGGCAGCTACAGGAGGGGACACACACAAATATTTGTGCCCTGCAGTTACACAACCGTTCCGACAGGCTCGATCGCAATCTATCCAGATGAGAACACGTTCTCCTCCGACTAGACCACGCTGGAGTCGCTGTATGTTTAAAATTTGGTTCCTTTATTTATAGTTAGTATTTTTTGTGTATTAATTGATTTGTTTTATATTTTTAATGACTTAGGTAGAGTGATTTAGGGATTGGGGGGAGGTGGGGTGGTACTGGGGGAGGTGGTAGCGTATGTAGTAGATTATACGAGATCTGGGTAAGTTATTATTTATCTTGTTGTGTTCACCTAGTTGTTCTTGCGAGGGTTGAGCTCTGCTCTTTCGGCCCGCCTCTCAACTGTGAATCAATCAATTTTTACTAGCTAATAAAAAAAAAAATCCACATACACACACCCAGGAAGCAGCCCGTAACAGGTGTCTAATGCCCAAGTACCTATGTACTGCTAGGTAAGAGGAGCATCATGAATGAATGAAACTCTGTTGATTTTCGTTGGCGCCATCACCGGGGGATCGAACTTTGACACTAGGATTACGAGTCGAGAGCGCTGTCCACTCAGTTATAAAGCCCCCTAGTGTGTGTACTGGTGCAAAAGATAATTTGGGAGAGGTTAATGGAAAAGAATGATGTTTGGTGGCCTTTAAGGCGCTGGAAGAGGGTTGCCAGTTATGAATTTAAATTATAAATTTATTAAGATAGGATATATATTCAAAAGACGTTGTGAGAGATAGTAAGAAAAGTGTTTCTGACTGAGGTTAGGTACTGTGTGATTTACTTGTATGTTAGGAAAAAGAATATTTATCAGAAACATAGATGTTCTTTAGAAATGTTTGTTTGCAAATAGTTGTAAATTATTGGGTAAAAAGCCAATGGTTACCGTACCTTGAACAAACACACGTGAGCACAATTAGTCGACGGGGGTCAGAGAGTGAGAGTGAACAGCGAAACAGTAACAAAAAATGTGACAATAATGGGAAACTATGTCATTCAAACGTATACATGTTAACCATATAAATTACAGTAACACTAAACGCGCGCATACGTACATATGTCAATCAACTTACATAAATAAACATTCACTAATATGTACCTTTAAAATGGACACATACAGATAATTACCGTACACATGTCAGTTTAATTACAGGTACACATAAACACATATAGCTTCACGTGTCTGTCGGTCATGACAATAGTACACATGGATACGAACACAAAACAGTCCATTATCAACTAGTGTGTGTGTGTGTGTGTGTGTGTGTGTGTGTGTGTGTGTGTGTGTGTGTGTGTGTGTGTGTGTGTGTGTGTGTGTGTGTGTGTGTGTTTTATCCTTATATTTACTATATGTATCTGCAGAATCGAGTTATTAGCTCTTGGACCCCGCCTATCAAATAAATGTATTTATCCTCTTTTATATCTACTACATCTATTTCTCTCTAACTAACACACACACAAACATACACATATACAAATGCTGGGCGGACTGCATTTTCTTGGATTGTCGAAAAGCCTTTGACACAGTACCGCATAAGAGGCTGGTACATAAGCTGGAGAGACAGGCAGGTGTATCTGGTAAGGTGCTCCAGTGGATAAGGGAGTATCTAAGCAATAGGAAGCAGGGAGTTACGGTGAGGGGTGAGACCTCCGATTGGCGTGAAGTCACCAGTGGAGTCCCACAGGGCTCTGTACTCGGTCCTATCTTGTTTCTGATATATGTAAATGATCTCCCGGAGGGTATCGATTCATTTCTCTCAATGTTTGCGGACGATGCTAAAATTATGAGAAGGATTAAAACAGAAGAGGACTGTTTGAGGCTTCAAGAAGACGTAGACAAGCTGAAGGAATGGTCGAACATGTGGTTGTTAGAGTTTAACCCAACCAAATGTAATGTAATGAAGATAGGTGTAGGGAGCAGGAGGCCAGATACAAGGTATCATCTGGGAGAGGAAATTCTTCAGGAGTCAGAGAAGGAAAAAGACTTGGGGATTGATATCACGCCAGACCTGTCTCCTGCAGCACATATCAAGCGGATAACATTTGCGGCATATGCCAGGCTGGCCAACATACGAACGGCATTCAGAAACTTGTGTAAAGAATCATTCAGAACTTTGTATACCACATATGTCAGGCCAATCCTGGAGTATGCAGCCCCAGCATGGAGTCCATATCTAGTCAAGGATAAGACTAAACTGGAAAAGGTTCAAAGGTTTGCCACCAGACTAGTACCCGAGCTGAGAGGTATGAGCTACGAGGAGAGACTACGGGAATTAAACCTCACTTCGCTGGAAGACAGAAGAGTTAGGGGGGACATGATCACCACATTCAAGATTCTGAAGGGGATTGATAGGGTAGATAAAGACAGTCTATTTAACACAAGGGGAACACGCACAAGGGGACACAGGTGGAAACTGAGTGCCCAAATGAGCCACAGAGATATTAGAAAGAACTTTTTTAGTGTCAGAGTGGTTGACAAATGGAATGTATTAGGGGGTGATGTGGTGGAGGCTGACTCCATACACAGTTTCAAGTGTAGATATGACAGAACCCGATAGGCTCAGGAATCTGTACACATGTTGATTGACGGTTGAGAGGCGGGACCAAAAAGCCAGAGCTCAACCCCCGCAAACACAACTAGGTGAGTACAACTAGGTGAGTACACACACACACACACACATACACACACACACACACACACACACACACACACAAACTGGAGGCGTAGCGTCTAAATAGAGAGAGTTCGATGGTTATAATCCTAATGGTCCCCGATCGAATCCCGGTTGATGCAATAGCAAATCGAAAGATATTCTTTAGCCTGATTCGACTGTTCACCTAGCACAAATGTATCCATCAATGTATCCATCTATCTATCTACTTATATCTGTCAATCCATCAATCTATCTTCCCATTAAACCAACCATTTATCATTATATACATCTATCTATCCATGTATCCGTCCATCAACTCATCTTTCTATCCATCCATATAGTCATCTGTCTTTCCGTCCATCAACTCATCTATGCATCCGTCTATCCGTCAATATATATATTTAGCAATCAATGTATCCATCCATCTATCTACCTATATAAATTTTCCATTAATCTATCCATTTATCATAAGCATCTATCAACACCCTCCCCACTCCCTCTCCTATTTTACTACCAAACTCCCTCCTTTCGTTCTGGCACCTTCTCCTTCCCTTTTCCTCCCTCTCATATACCTGCTCATCCTCCATCCTTTTGCCCTTCCCACTCCCGCCCCTCTCCCATCCCGCCCTTCCCATCGTCTTCCCTCTCGCCGCAGATCCATCCCTTCGTTCTCATGTCTTCCGCCGCTTCTCACTCTCGCCCTTCCCTCTGTTTTTCCTCCCTCCCGTTGCTAGTCCTTCCCTTCGTTCACTCACCTTCCCTTCTTACCCATCATGTAGTCTTCCCTCCCGCCGCCATCCCTTCCCATCGTCCTCCCTCCCTCCTACATCACACTCTCTGCCCCCCTTCCTGCACCTCCTTCACTCCCATTTCATCCCTTTTTCACCTGTACAACTCCCCTTGTTCCCCCCTCTTCATCCCTCTTTCACCTGCACCTCTCCCCCTGTTCCCCCTCTTCATCCCTCTTTCACCTGCACCTCTCCCCCTGTTCCCCCTCTTCATCCCTTTTTCACCTGCACCACTCCCCCTGTTCCCCCTCTTCATCCTTCTTTCACCTGCACCTCTCCCCCTGTTCCCCCTCTTCATCCCAGTTTCACCTGCACCTCTCCCCCTGTTCCCCTTCTTCATCCCAGTTTCACCTGCACCACTCCCCCTGTTCCCCCTCTTCATTCCTGTTTCACCTGCACTTCTCCCCCTGTTCCCCCTCTTCATCCCAGTTCCACCTGCACCTCTCCCCCTGTTCCCCCTCTTCATCCCTGTTTCACCTGCACCACTGCCCCTGTTCCCCCCCTCTTTGGGATGAAGAGCTCTCCTGGCTGTCTGGGTTCGAATCCTTCATGGGTGTGGAGTTTTCAATTGCATATTGGCTTGGGGACCATTCAATCTTGTTCCCAAGCCATATATTGTTATATATATATATATATTAGAGAAGAGAAGAAAGTATCAAGGTGGTCAGTGAGGACCCACAAGGTCTTCTCTGAGTACTCTTTATTTTCTTCTCCAAGGCTATGGGTCCCTACACTTGCACTAGAGGTGATACCCTTTCTAGGTTTAAAAAAATCTATATATATATATAAATATATATATATATATATATATTAGTGCTCTTGGGAGGTGGTGATCTTTGTTGTATTTAAATACTCCGAAATTACCATCTCTTTTAAGGGTCTGAGCAGGTGGTGGAGAGGGTTAAGGCGTACCTGTTATGCCAGTTGCTGGAAGGCTTCTGTGCTGGCTAGGGTTCGAGTCTCCTGGTGGGAAAGTGTTCTAAAGTTGTATACTTGACTCTCGTGTTTAGGAGAGTTGTGCCTTAAGCATAGACACTGTGTCTTCCCATATTAACAGGGACTTGATGAAATTAACGTCTAAATGACCCCTCACTTGCTCTAGTGCTCTTGGGAGGTGGTGATCTTTGTTGTATTTAAATACTCCGAAATTACCATCTCTTTTAAGGGTCTGAGCAGGTGGTGGAGAGGGTTAAGGCGTACCTGTTATGCCAGTTGCTGGAAGGCTTCTGTGCTGGCTAGGGTTCGAGTCTCCTGGTGGGAAAGTGTTCTAAAGTTGTATACTTGACTCTCGTGTTTAGGAGAGTTGTGCCTTAAGCATAGACACTGTGTCTTCCCATATTAACAGGGACTTGATGAAATTAACGTCTAAATGACCCCTCACTTGCTCTAGTGCTCTTGGGAGGTGGTGATCTTTGTTGTATTTAAATACTCCGAAATTACCATCTCTTTTAAGGGTCTGAGCAGGTGGTGGAGAGGGTTAAGGCGTACCTGTTATGCCAGTTGCTGGAAGGCTTCTGTGCTGGCTAGGGTTCGAGTCTCCTGGTGGGAAAGTGTTCTAAAGTTGTATACTTGACTCTCGTGTTTAGGAGAGTTGTGCCTTATATATATATATATATATATATATATATATATATATATATATATATATATATATATATATATATATATGTCGCACCTAGTAGCCAGAACGCACTTCTCAGCCTACTATGCAAGGCCCGATTTGCCTAATAAGCCCAGTTTTCCTTAATTAATATATTTTCTCTAATTTTTTTCTTATGAAATGATAAAGCTACCTATTTCATTATGTTTGAGGACAATTTTTTTTTATTGGAGTTAAAATCAACGTAGATATATGACTGAACCTAATCAACCCTACCTAACCTAACCTAACCTAACCTATCTGTATAGGTTAGGTTAGGTTAGGTAGCCGAAAAAGTTAGGTTAGGTTAGGTTAGGTAGGTTAGGTAGTTGAAAAACCATTAATTCATGAAAACGTGGCTTATTAGGCCAATCGGGCCTTGCATAGTAGGCTGAGAAGTGAGTTCTGGCTAATAGGTACGACATATATATATATATATATATATATATATATATATATATATATATATATATATATATATATATATATATATATATATATATATATATATTTATATATATATATATAAATATATTTGTAATATATATATTGTATTATAATAATTATGAATAAAATATTTTTATTCCTTTATGTGTCATTGACATTTTTTTATTTTTTTTATTCAATTTATTATTTTTTATTATATTTTCATTCATTTAATAAGTGTTATGATTCGATTTTTAGTTCGTCATGTATTTACTTATTGTTTATATATTTATATATATATATATATATATATATATATATATATATATATATATATATATATATATATATATATATATATATATATATATATATATATATATATATATATGTGTGTGTGTATTTTCTTTAAAAATTTTATATATATAAATATATATGTATATTTAAATATTGATCTGAGCCTGTGGATATGGACCCTGTGGGTCCAGGAGGCCATCTGTGTCCCCTCAGATGGTCTCCCTTATCACAGTTTGTGTCTATGGATGTGTGTCAGTGTGTGAGACACTGTGAGTGTCCGGGTGAATGTGGGTGTCCCTGTGAGTGTCCGGATGATTATGTGTCCGGTTACATCTGTGGTTTCAGGAGGCAATCTGTTTCCCCTCAGATAGTCTCCCTTATCACAGTCTATGGATGTGTGTGTGTGAGTGTCCCTGTGAATGTTCGGATAAGGGTGTGTGTGTGTGTGTGTGTGTGTGTGTGTGTGTGTGAGTGTCCGGATTTATGTGAGGTTTGGTTCCAGGAACCATTTGTGTCCCCTCCTCCCCCAAATCTCCTCCCTTATTCCCACCGTGGGTTCGAATCCCAGGTGATTAGACCTACTCTAGGTCTATGGATCCAAGGTATCCATCCGTGGGCCCAACGGATTTCACCCCTTCCCCACTTTCCTAGGGCCAGGCCAATTCCAGCTATCCAGGGAACCTGTCGAAACAGAGGCAGCTACAGGAGGGGACACACACAAATATTTGTGCCCTGCAGTTACACAACCGTTCCGACAGGCTCGATCGCAATCTATCCAGATGAGAACACGTTCTCCTCCGACTAGACCACGCTGGAGTCGCTGTATGTTTAAAATTTGGTTCCTTTATTTATAGTTAGTATTTTTTGTGTATTAATTGATTTGTTTTATATTTTTAATGACTTAGGTAGAGTGATTTAGGGATTGGGGGGAGGTGGGGTGGTACTGGGGGAGGTGGTAGCGTATGTAGTAGATTATACGAGATCTTGGTTAGTTATTATTTATCTTGTTGTGTTCACCTAGTTGTTCTTGCGAGGGTTGAGCTCTGCTCTTTCGGCCCGCCTCTCAACTGTGAATCAATCAATTTTTACTAGCTAATAAAAAAAAAAATCCACATACACACACCCAGGAAGCAGCCCGTAACAGGTGTCTAATGCCCAAGTACCTATGTACTGCTAGGTAAGAGGAGCATCATGAATGAATGAAACTCTGTTGATTTTCGTTGGCGCCATCACCGGGGGATCGAACTTTGACACTAGGATTACGAGTCGAGAGCGCTGTCCACTCAGTTATAAAGCCCCCTAGTGTGTGTACTGGTGCAAAAGATAATTTGGGAGAGGTTAATGGAAAAGAATGATGTTTGGTGGCCTTTAAGGCGCTGGAAGAGGGTTGCCAGTTATGAATTTAAATTATAAATTTATTAAGATAGGATATATATGCAAAAGACGTTGTGAGAGATAGTAAGAAAAGTGTTTCTGACTGAGGTTAGGTACTGTGTGATTTACTTGTATGTTAGGAAAAAGAATATTTATCAGAAACATAGATGTTCTTTAGAAATGTTTGTTTGCAAATAGTTGTAAATTATTGGGTAAAAAGCCAATGGTTACCGTACCTTGAACAAACACACGTGAGCACAATTAGTCGACGGGGGTCAGAGAGTGAGAGTGAACAGCGAAACAGTAACAAAAAATGTGACAATAATGGGAAACTATGTCATTCAAACGTATACATGTTAACCATATAAATTACAGTAACACTAAACGCGCGCATACGTACATATGTCAATCAACTTACATAAATAAACATTCACTAATATGTACCTTTAAAATGGACACATACAGATAATTACCGTACACATGTCAGTTTAATTACAGGTACACATAAACACATATAGCTTCACGTGTCTGTCGGTCATGACAATAGTACACATGGATACGAACACAAAACAGTCCATTATCAACTAGTGTGTGTGTGTGTGTGTGTGTGTGTGTGTGTGTGTGTGTGTGTGTTTTATCCTTATATTTACTATATGTATCTGCAGAATCGAGTTATTAGCTCTTGGACCCCGCCTATCAAATAAATGTATTTATCCTCTTTTATATCTACTACATCTATTTCTCTCTAACTAACACACACACAAACATACACATATACAAATGCTGGGCGGACTGCATTTTCTTGGATTGTCGAAAAGCCTTTGACACAGTACCGCATAAGAGGCTGGTACATAAGCTGGAGAGACAGGCAGGTGTATCTGGTAAGGTGCTCCAGTGGATAAGGGAGTATCTAAGCAATAGGAAGCAGGGAGTTACGGTGAGGGGTGAGACCTCCGATTGGCGTGAAGTCACCAGTGGAGTCCCACAGGGCTCTGTACTCGGTCCTATCTTGTTTCTGATATATGTAAATTATCTCCCGGAGGGTATCGATTCATTTCTCTCAATGTTTGCGGACGATGCTAAAATTATGAGAAGGATTAAAACAGAAGAGGACTGTTTGAGGCTTCAAGAAGACGTAGACAAGCTGAAGGAATGGTCGAACATGTGGTTGTTAGAGTTTAACCCAACCAAATGTAATGTAATGAAGATAGGTGTAGGGAGCAGGAGGCCAGATACAAGGTATCATCTGGGAGAGGAAATTCTTCAGGAGTCAGAGAAGGAAAAAGACTTGGGGATTGATATCACGCCAGACCTGTCTCCTGCAGCACATATCAAGCGGATAACATTTGCGGCATATGCCAGGCTGGCCAACATACGAACGGCATTCAGAAACTTGTGTAAAGAATCATTCAGAACTTTGTATACCACATATGTCAGGCCAATCCTGGAGTATGCAGCCCCAGCATGGAGTCCATATCTAGTCAAGGATAAGACTAAACTGGAAAAGGTTCAAAGGTTTGCCACCAGACTAGTACCCGAGCTGAGAGGTATGAGCTACGAGGAGAGACTACGGGAATTAAACCTCACTTCGCTGGAAGACAGAAGAGTTAGGGGGGACATGATCACCACATTCAAGATTCTGAAGGGGATTGATAGGGTAGATAAAGACAGTCTATTTAACACAAGGGGAACACGCACAAGGGGACACAGGTGGAAACTGAGTGCCCAAATGAGCCACAGAGATATTAGAAAGAACTTTTTTAGTGTCAGAGTGGTTGACAAATGGAATGCATTAGGGGGTGATGTGGTGGAGGCTGACTCCATACACAGTTTCAAGTGTAGATATGACAGAACCCGATAGGCTCAGGAATCTGTACACATGTTGATTGACGGTTGAGAGGCGGGACCAAAAAGCCAGAGCTCAACCCCCGCAAACACAACTAGGTGAGTACAACTAGGTGAGTACACACACACACACACACATACACACACACACACACACACACACACACACAAACTGGAGGCGTAGCGTCTAAATAGAGAGAGTTCGATGGTTATAATCCTAATGGTCCCCGATCGAATCCCGGTTGATGCAATAGCAAATCGAAAGATATTCTTTAGCCTGATTCGACTGTTCACCTAGCACAAATGTATCCATCAATGTATCCATCTATCTATCTACTTATATCTGTCAATCCATCAATCTATCTTCCCATTAAACCAACCATTTATCATTATATACATCTATCTATCCATGTATCCGTCCATCAACTCATCTTTCTATCCATCCATATAGTCATCTGTCTTTCCGTCCATCAACTCATCTATGCATACGTCTATCCGTCAATATATATATTTAGCAATCAATGTATCCATCCATCTATCTACCTATATAAATTTTCCATTAATCTATCCATTTATCATAAGCATCTATCAACACCCTCCCCACTCCCTCTCCTATTTTACTACCAAACTCCCTCCTTTCGTTCTGGCACCTTCTCCTTCCCTTTTCCTCCCTCTCATATACCTGCTCATCCTCCATCCTTTTGCCCTTCCCACTCCCGCCCCTCTCCCATCCCGCCCTTCCCATCGTCTTCCCTCTCGCCGCAGATCCATCCCTTCGTTCTCATGTCTTCCGCCGCTTCTCACTCTCGCCCTTCCCTCTGTTTTTCCTCCCTCCCGTTGCTAGTCCTTCCCTTCGTTCACTCACCTTCCCTTCTTACCCATCATGTAGTCTTCCCTCCCGCCGCCATCCCTTCCCATCGTCCTCCCTCCCTCCTACATCACACTCTCTGCCCCCCTTCCTGCACCTCCTTCACTCCCATTTCATCCCTTTTTCACCTGTACAACTCCCCTTGTTCCCCCCTCTTCATCCCTCTTTCACCTGCACCTCTCCCCCTGTTCCCCCTCTTCATCCCTCTTTCACCTGCACCTCTCCCCCTGTTCCCCCTCTTCATCCCTTTTTCACCTGCACCACTCCCCCTGTTCCCCCTCTTCATCCTTCTTTCACCTGCACCTCTCCCCCTGTTCCCCCTCTTCATCCCAGTTTCACCTGCACCTCTCCCCCTGTTCCCCTTCTTCATCCCAGTTTCACCTGCACCACTCCCCCTGTTCCCCCTCTTCATTCCTGTTTCACCTGCACCTCTCCCCCTGTTCCCCCTCTTCATCCCAGTTCCACCTGCACCTCTCCCCCTGTTCCCCCTCTTCATCCCTGTTTCACCTGCACCACTGCCCCTGTTCCCCCCCTCTTTGGGATGAAGAGCTCTCCTGGCTGTCTGGGTTCGAATCCTTCATGGGTGTGGAGTTTTCAATTGCATATTGGCTTGGGGACCATTCAATCTTGTTCCCAAGCCATATATTGGTATATATATATATATATATATATATATATTAGAGAAGAGAAGAAAGTATCAAGGTGGTCAGTGAGGATCCACAAGGTCTTCTCTGAGTACTCTTTATTTTCTTCTCCAAGGCTATGGGTCCCTACACTTGCACTAGAGGTGATACCCTTTCTAGGTTTAAAAAAATCTATATATATATATAAATATATATATATATATATATATATATATATTAGTGCTCTTGGGAGGTGGTGATCTTTGTTGTATTTAAATACTCCGAAATTACCATCTCTTTTAAGGGTCTGAGCAGGTGGTGGAGAGGGTTAAGGCGTACCTGTTATGCCAGTTGCTGGAAGGCTTCTGTGCTGGCTAGGGTTCGAGTCTCCTGGTGGGAAAGTGTTCTAAAGTTGTATACTTGACTCTCGTGTTTAGGAGAGTTGTGCCTTAAGCATAGACACTGTGTCTTCCCATATTAACAGGGACTTGATGAAATTAACGTCTAAATGACCCCTCACTTGCTCTAGTGCTCTTGGGAGGTGGTGATCTTTGTTGTATTTAAATACTCCGAAATTACCATCTCTTTTAAGGGTCTGAGCAGGTGGTGGAGAGGGTTAAGGCGTACCTGTTATGCCAGTTGCTGGAAGGCTTCTGTGCTGGCTAGGGTTCGAGTCTCCTGGTGGGAAAGTGTTCTAAAGTTGTATACTTGACTCTCGTGTTTAGGAGAGTTGTGCCTTAAGCATAGACACTGTGTCTTCCCATATTAACAGGGACTTGATGAAATTAACGTCTAAATGACCCCTCACTTGCTCTAGTGCTCTTGGGAGGTGGTGATCTTTGTTGTATTTAAATACTCCGAAATTACCATCTCTTTTAAGGGTCTGAGCAGGTGGTGGAGAGGGTTAAGGCGTACCTGTTATGCCAGTTGCTGGAAGGCTTCTGTGCTGGCTAGGGTTCGAGTCTCCTGGTGGGAAAGTGTTCTAAAGTTGTATACTTGACTCTCGTGTTTAGGAGAGTTGTGCCTTATATATATATATATATATATATATATATATATATATATATATATATATATATATATATGTCGTACCTAATAGCCAGAACGCACTTCTCAGCCTACTATTCAAGGCCCGATTTGCCTAATAAGCCAAGTTTTCATGAATTAATGTTTTTTCGTCTACCTAACCTACCTAACCTAACCTAACCTAGCTTTTTTTGGCTACCTAACCTAACCTTACCTATAAATATAGGTTAGGTTAGGTTAGGTAGGGTTGGTTAGGTTCGGTCATATATCTACGTTAATTTTAACTCCAATAAAAAAAAATTGACCTCATACATAGAGAAAAGGGTTGCTTTATCATTTCATAAGAAAAAAATTATAGTAAATATATTAATTCAGGAAAACTTGGCTTATTAGGCAAATCGGGCCTTGAATAGTAGGCTGAGAAGTGAGTTCTGGCTACTAGGTACGACATATATATATATATATATATATATATATATGTCGCACCTAGTAGCCAGAACGCACTTCTCAGCCTACTATGCAAGGCCCGATTTGCCTAATAAGCCCAGTTTTCCTTAATTAATATATTTTCTCTAATTTTTTTCTTATGAAATGATAAAGCTACCTATTTCATTATGTTTGAGGACAATTTTTTTTTATTGGAGTTAAAATCAACGTAGATATATGACTGAACCTAATCAACCCTACCTAACCTAACCTAACCTAACCTATCTGTATAGGTTAGGTTAGGTTAGGTAGCCGAAAAATTTAGGTTAGGTTAGGTTAGGTAGGTTAGGTAGTTGAAAAACCATTAATTCATGAAAACGTGGCTTATTAGGCCAATCGGGCCTTGCATAGTAGGCTGAGAAGTGAGTTCTGGCTAATAGATACGACATATATATATATATATATATATATATATATATATATATATATATATATGTCGTACCTAGTAGCCAGAACTCACTTCTCAGCCTACTATTCAAGGCCCGATTTGCCTAATAAGCCAAGTTTTCCTGAATTAATATATTTACTATAATTTTTTTCTTATGAAATGATAAAGCAACCATTTTCTCTATGTATGAGGTCAATTTTTTTTTATTGGAGTTAAAATTAACGTAGATATGTGCCCGAACCTAACCAACCCTACCTAACCTAACCTAACCTATATTTATAGGTAAGGTTAGGTTAGGTAGCCAAAAAAAGCTAGGTTAGGTTAGGTTAGGTAGGTTAGGTAGACGAAAAAACATTAATTCATGAAAACTTGGCTTATTAGGCAAATCGGGCCTTGAATAGTAGGCTGAGAAGTGCGTTCTGGCTATTAGGTACGACATATATATATATATATATATATATATATATATATATATATATATATATATATATATATTTATATATATATATATATAAATATATTTGTAATATATATATTGTATTATAATAATTATGAATAAAATATTTTTATTCCTTTATGTGTCATTGACATTTTTTTATTTTTTTTATTCAATTTATTATTTTTTATTATATTTTCATTCATTTAATAAGTGTTATGATTCGATTTTTAGTTCGTCATGTATTTACTTATTGTTTATATATTTATATATATATATATATATATATATATATATATATATATATATATATATATATATATATATATATATATATATATATATATGTGTGTGTGTGTGTGTATTTTCTTTAAAAATTTTATATATATAAATATATATGTATATTTAAATATTGATCTGAGCCTGTGGATATGGACCCTGTGGGTCCAGGAGGCCATCTGTGTCCCCTCAGATGGTCTCCCTTATCACAGTTTGTGTCTATGGATGTGTGTCAGTGTGTGAGACACTGTGAGTGTCCGGGTGAATGTGGGTGTCCCTGTGAGTGTCCGGATGATTATGTGTCCGGTTACATCTTTGGTTTCAGGAGGCAATCTGTTTCCCCTCAGATAGTCTCCCTTATCACAGTCTATGGATGTGTGTGTGTGAGTGTCCCTGTGAATGTTCGGATAAGGGTGTGTGTGTGTGTGTGTGTGTGTGTGTGTGTGTGAGTGTCCGGATTTATGTGAGGTTTGGTTCCAGGAACCATTTGTGTCCCCTCCTCCCCCAAATCTCCTCCCTTATTCCCACCGTGGGTTCGAATCCCAGGTGATTAGACCTACTCTAGGTCTATGGATCCAAGGTATCCATCCGTGGGCCCAACGGATTTCACCCCTTCCACACTTTCCTAGGGCCAGGCCAATTCCAGCTATCCAGGGAACCTGTCGAAACAGAGGCAGCTACAGGAGGGGACACACACAAATATTTGTGCCCTGCAGTTACACAACCGTTCCGACAGGCTCGATCGCAATCTATCCAGATGAGAACACGTTCTCCTCCGACTAGACCACGCTGGAGTCGCTGTATGTTTAAAATTTGGTTCCTTTATTTATAGTTAGTATTTTTTGTGTATTAATTGATTTGTTTTATATTTTTAATGACTTAGGTAGAGTGATTTAGGGATTGGGGGGAGGTGGGGTGGTACTGGGGGAGGTGGTAGCGTATGTAGTAGATTATACGAGATCTTGGTTAGTTATTATTTATCTTGTTGTGTTCACCTAGTTGTTCTTGCGAGGGTTGAGCTCTGCTCTTTCGGCCCGCCTCTCAACTGTGAATCAATCAATTTTTACTAGCTAATAAAAAAAAAAATCCACATACACACACCCAGGAAGCAGCCCGTAACAGGTGTCTAATGCCCAAGTACCTATGTACTGCTAGGTAAGAGGAGCATCATGAATGAATGAAACTCTGCTGATTTTCGTTGGCGCCATCACCGGGGGATCGAACTTTGACACTAGGATTACGAGACGAGAGCGCTGTCCACTCAGTTATAAAGCCCCCTAGTGTGTGTACTGGTGCAAAAGATAATTTGGGAGAGGTTAATGGAAAAGAATGATGTTTGGTGGCCTTTAAGGCGCTGGAAGAGGGTTGCCAGTTATGAATTTAAATTATAAATTTATTAAGATAGGATATATATGCAAAAGACGTTGTGAGAGATAGTAAGAAAAGTGTTTCTGACTGAGGTTAGGTACTGTGTGATTTACTTGTATGTTAGGAAAAAGAATATTTATCAGAAACATAGATGTTCTTTAGAAATGTTTGTTTGCAAATAGTTGTAAATTATTGGGTAAAAAGCCAATGGTTACCGTACCTTGAACAAACACACGTGAGCACAATTAGTCGACGGGGGTCAGAGAGTGAGAGTGAACAGCGAAACAGTAACAAAAAATGTGACAATAATGGGAAACTATGTCATTCAAACGTATACATGTTAACCATATAAATTACAGTAACACTAAACGCGCGCATACGTACATATGTCAATCAACTTACATAAATAAACATTCACTAATATGTACCTTTAAAATGGACACATACAGATAATTACCGTACACATGTCAGTTTAATTACAGGTACACATAAACACATATAGCTTCACGTGTCTGTCGGTCATGACAATAGTACACATGGATACGAACACAAAACAGTCCATTATCAACTAGTGTGTGTGTGTGTGTGTGTGTGTGTGTGTGTGTGTGTGTGTGTTTTATCCTTATATTTACTATATGTATCTGCAGAATCGAGTTATTAGCTCTTGGACCCCGCCTATCAAATAAATGTATTTATCCTCTTTTATATCTACTACATCTATTTCTCTCTAACTAACACACACACAAACATACACATATACAAATGCTGGGCGGACTGCATTTTCTTGGATTGTCGAAAAGCCTTTGACACAGTACCGCATAAGAGGCTGGTACATAAGCTGGAGAGACAGGCAGGTGTATCTGGTAAGGTGCTCCAGTGGATAAGGGAGTATCTAAGCAATAGGAAGCAGGGAGTTACGGTGAGGGGTAAGACCTCCGATTGGCGTGAAGTCACCAGTGGAGTCCCACAGGGCTCTGTACTCGGTCCTATCTTGTTTCTGATATATGTAAATGATCTCCCGGAGGGTATCGATTCATTTCTCTCAATGTTTGCGGACGATGCTAAAATTATGAGAAGGATTAAAACAGAAGAGGACTGTTTGAGGCTTCAAGAAGACGTAGACAAGCTGAAGGAATGGTCGAACATGTGGTTGTTAGAGTTTAACCCAACCAAATGTAATGTAATGAAGATAGGTGTAGGGAGCAGGAGGCCAGATACAAGGTATCATCTGGGAGAGGAAATTCTTCAGGAGTCAGAGAAGGAAAAAGACTTGGGGATTGATATCACGCCAGACCTGTCTCCTGCAGCACATATCAAGCGGATAACATTTGCGGCATATGCCAGGCTGGCCAACATACGAACGGCATTCAGAAACTTGTGTAAAGAATCATTCAGAACTTTGTATACCACATATGTCAGGCCAATCCTGGAGTATGCAGCCCCAGCATGGAGTCCATATCTAGTCAAGGATAAGACTAAACTGGAAAAGGTTCAAAGGTTTGCCACCAGACTAGTACCCGAGCTGAGAGGTATGAGCTACGAGGAGAGACTACGGGAATTAAACCTCACTTCGCTGGAAGACAGAAGAGTTAGGGGGGACATGATCACCACATTCAAGATTCTGAAGGGGATTGATAGGGTAGATAAAGACAGTCTATTTAACACAAGGGGAACACGCACAAGGGGACACAGGTGGAAACTGAGTGCCCAAATGAGCCACAGAGATATTAGAAAGAACTTTTTTAGTGTCAGAGTGGTTGACAAATGGAATGCATTAGGGGGTGATGTGGTGGAGGCTGACTCCATACACAGTTTCAAGTGTAGATATGACAGAACCCGATAGGCTCAGGAATCTGTACACATGTTGATTGACGGTTGAGAGGCGGGACCAAAAAGCCAGAGCTCAACCCCCGCAAACACAACTAGGTGAGTACAACTAGGTGAGTACACACACACACACACACATACACACACACACACACACACACACACACACACACAAACTGGAGGCGTAGCGTCTAAATAGAGAGAGTTCGATGGTTATAATCCTAATGGTCCCCGATCGAATCCCGGTTGATGCAATAGCAAATCGAAAGATATTCTTTAGCCTGATTCGACTGTTCACCTAGCACAAATGTATCCATCAATGTATCCATCTATCTATCTACTTATATCTGTCAATCCATCAATCTATCTTCCCATTAAACCAACCATTTATCATTATATACATCTATCTATCCATGTATCCGTCCATCAACTCATCTTTCTATCCATCCATATAGCCATCTGTCTTTCCGTCCATCAACTCATCTATGCATCCGTCTATCCGTCAATATATATATTTAGCAATCAATGTATCCATCCATCTATCTACCTATATAAATTTTCCATTAATCTATCCATTTATCATAAGCATCTATCAACACCCTCCCCACTCCCTCTCCTATTTTACTACCAAACTCCCTCCTTTCGTTCTGGCACCTTCTCCTTCCCTTTTCCTCCCTCTCATATACCTGCTCATCCTCCATCCTTTTGCCCTTCCCACTCCCGCCCCTCTCCCATCCCGCCCTTCCCATCGTCTTCCCTCTCGCCGCAGATCCATCCCTTCGTTCTCATGTCTTCCGCCGCTTCTCACTCTCGCCCTTCCCTCTGTTTTTCCTCCCTCCCGTTGCTAGTCCTTCCCTTCGTTCACTCACCTTCCCTTCTTACCCATCATGTAGTCTTCCCTCCCGCCGCCATCCCTTCCCATCGTCCTCCCTCCCTCCTACATCACACTCTCTGCCCCCCTTCCTGCACCTCCTTCACTCCCATTTCATCCCTTTTTCACCTGTACAACTCCCCTTGTTCCCCCCTCTTCATCCCTCTTTCACCTGCACCTCTCCCCCTGTTCCCCCTCTTCATCCCTCTTTCACCTGCACCTCTCCCCCTGTTCCCCCTCTTCATCCCTTTTTCACCTGCACCACTCCCCCTGTTCCCCCTCTTCATCCTTCTTTCACCTGCACCTCTCCCCCTGTTCCCCCTCTTCATCCCAGTTTCACCTGCACCTCTCCCCCTGTTCCCCTTCTTCATCCCAGTTTCACCTGCACCACTCCCCCTGTTCCCCCTCTTCATTCCTGTTTCTCCTGCACCTCTCCCCCTGTTCCCCCTCTTCATCCCAGTTCCACCTGCACCTCTCCCCCTGTTCCCCCTCTTCATCCCTGTTTCACCTGCACCACTGCCCCTGTTCCCCCCCTCTTTGGGATGAAGAGCTCTCCTGGCTGTCTGGGTTCGAATCCTTCATGGGTGTGGAGTTTTCAATTGCATATTGGCTTGGGGACCATTCAATCTTGTTCCCAAGCCATATATTGTTATATATATATATATATTAGAGAAGAGAAGAAAGTATCAAGGTGGTCAGTGAGGATCCACAAGGTCTTCTCTGAGTACTCTTTATTTTCTTCTCCAAGGCTATGGGTCCCTACACTTGCACTAGAGGTGATACCCTTTCTAGGTTTAAAAAAATCTATATATATATATAAATATATATATATATATATATATATATATATATATATATATATATATATATATATATATATATATATATATATATATATATATATATATGTCGCACCTAGTAGCCAGAACGCACTTCTCAGCCTACTATGCAAGGCCCGATTTGCCTAATAAGCCCAGTTTTCCTTAATTAATATATTTTCTCTAATTTTTTTCTTATGAAATGATAAAGCTACCTATTTCATTATGTTTGAGGACAATTTTTTTTTATTGGAGTTAAAATCAACGTAGATATATGACTGAACCTAATCAACCCTACCTAACCTAACCTAACCTAACCTATCTGTATAGGTTAGGTTAGGTTAGGTAGCCGAAAAAGTTAGGTTAGGTTAGGTTAGGTAGGTTAGGTAGTTGAAAAACCATTAATTCATGAAAACGTGGCTTATTAGGCCAATCGGGCCTTGCATAGTAGGCTGAGAAGTGAGTTCTGGCTAATAGGTACGACATATATATATATATATATATATATATATATATATATATATATATATATATATATATATATATTTATATATATATATAAATATATTTGTAATATATATATTGTATTATAATAATTATGAATAAAATATTTTTATTCCTTTATGTGTCATTGACATTTTTTTATTTTTTTTATTCAATTTATTATTTTTTATTATATTTTCATTCATTTAATAAGTGTTATGATTCGATTTTTAGTTCGTCATGTATTTACTTATTGTTTATATATTTATATATATATATATATATATATATATATATATATATATATATATATATATATATATATATATGTGTGTGTATTTTCTTTAAAAAATTTTATATATATAAATATATATGTATATTTAAATATTGATCTGAGCCTGTGGATATGGACCCTGTGGGTCCAGGAGGCCATCTTTGTCCCCTCAGATGGTCTCCCTTATCACAGTTTGTGTCTATGGATGTGTGTCAGTGTGTGAGACACTGTGAGTGTCCGGGTGAGTGTGGGTGTCCCTGTGAGTGTCCGGATGATTATGTGTCCGGTTACATCTGTGGTTTCAGGAGGCAATCTGTTTCCCCTCAGATAGTCTCCCTTATCACAGTCTATGGATGTGTGTGTGTGAGTGTCCCTGTGAATGTTCGGATAAGGGTGTGTGTGTGTGTGTGTGTGTGTGTGTGTGAGTGTCCGGATTTATGTGAGGTTTGGTTCCAGGAACCATTTGTGTCCCCTCCTCCCCCAAATCTCCTCCCTTATTCCCACCGTGGGTTCGAATCCCAGGTGATTAGACCTACTCTAGGAGTATGGATCCAAGGTATCCATCCGTGGGCCCAACGGATTTCACCCCTTCCCCACTTTCCTAGGGCCAGGCCAATTCCAGCTATCCAGGGAACCTGTCGAAACAGAGACAGCTACAGGAGGGGACACACACAAATATTTGTGCCCTGCAGTTACACAACCGTTCCGACAGGCTCGATCGCAATCTATCCAGATGAGAACACGTTCTCCTCCGACTAGACCACGCTGGAGTCGCTGTATGTTTAAAATTTGGTTCCTTTATTTATAGTTAGTATTTTTTGTGTATTAATTGATTTGTTTTATATTTTTAATGACTTAGGTAGAGTGATTTAGGGATTGGGGGGAGGTGGGGTGGTACTGGGGGAGGTGGTAGCGTATGTAGTAGATTATACGAGATCTTGGTTAGTTATTATTTATCTTGTTGTGTTCACCTAGTTGTTCTTGCGAGGGTTGAGCTCTGCTCTTTCGGCCCGCCTCTCAACTGTGAATCAATCAATTTTTACTAGCTAATAAAAAAAAAATTCCACATACACACACCCAGGAAGCAGCCCGTAACAGGTGTCTAATGCCCAAGTACCTATGTACTGCTAGGTAAGAGGAGCATCATGAATGAATGAAACTCTGCTGATTTTCGTTGGCGCCATCACCGGGGGATCGAACTTTGACACTAGGATTACGAGACGAGAGCGCTGTCCACTCAGTTATAAAGCCCCCTAGTGTGTGTACTGGTGCAAAAGATAATTTGGGAGAGGTTAATGGAAAAGAATGATGTTTGGTGGCCTTTAAGGCGCTGGAAGAGGGTTGCCAGTTATGAATTTAAATTATAAATTTATTAAGATAGGATATATATGCAAAAGACGTTGTGAGAGATAGTAAGAAAAGTGTTTCTGACTGAGGTTAGGTACCGTGTGATTTACTTGTATGTTAGGAAAAAGAATATTTATCAGAAACATAGATGTTCTTTAGAAATGTTTGTTTGCAAATAGTTGTAAATTATTGGGTAAAAAGCCAATGGTTACCGTACCTTGAACAAACACACGTGAGCACAATTAGTCGACGGGGGTCAGAGAGTGAGAGTGAACAGCGAAACAGTAACAAAAAATGTGACAATAATGGGAAACTATGTCATTCAAACGTATACATGTTAACCATATAAATTACAGTAACACTAAACGCGCGCATACGTACATATGTCAATCAACTTACATAAATAAACATTCACTAATATGTACCTTTAAAATGGACACATACAGATAATTACCGTACACATGTCAGTTTAATTACAGGTACACATAAACACATATAGCTTCACGTGTCTGTCGGTCATGACAATAGTACACATGGATACGAACACAAAACAGTCCATTATCAACTAGTGTGTGTGTGTGTGTGTGTGTGTGTGTGTGTGTGTGTGTGTGTGTGTGTGTGTGTGTGTGTGTGTGTTTTATCCTTATATTTACTATATGTATCTGCAGAATCGAGTTATTAGCTCTTGGACCCCGCCTATCAAATAAATGTATTTATCCTCTTTTATATCTACTACATCTATTTCTCTCTAACTAACACACACACAAACATACACATATACAAATGCTGGGCGGACTGCATTTTCTTGGATTGTCGAAAAGCCTTTGACACAGTACCGCATAAGAGGCTGGTACATAAGCTGGAGAGACAGGCAGGTGTATCTGGTAAGGTGCTCCAGTGGATAAGGGAGTATCTAAGCAATAGGAAGCAGGGAGTTACGGTGAGGGGTGAGACCTCCGATTGGCGTGAAGTCACCAGTGGAGTCCCACAGGGCTCTGTACTCGGTCCTATCTTGTTTCTGATATATGTAAATGATCTCCCGGAGGGTATCGATTCATTTCTCTCAATGTTTGCGGACGATGCTAAAATTATGAGAAGGATTAAAACAGAAGAGGACTGTTTGAGGCTTCAAGAAGACGTAGACAAGCTGAAGGAATGGTCGAACATGTGGTTGTTAGAGTTTAACCCAACCAAATGTAATGTAATGAAGATAGGTGTAGGGAGCAGGAGGCCAGATACAAGGTATCATCTGGGAGAGGAAATTCTTCAGGAGTCAGAGAAGGAAAAAGACTTGGGGATTGATATCACGCCAGACCTGTCTCCTGCAGCACATATCAAGCGGATAACATTTGCGGCATATGCCAGGCTGGCCAACATACGAACGGCATTCAGAAACTTGTGTAAAGAATCATTCAGAACTTTGTATACCACATATGTCAGGCCAATCCTGGAGTATGCAGCCCCAGCATGGAGTCCATATCTAGTCAAGGATAAGACTAAACTGGAAAAGGTTCAAAGGTTTGCCACCAGACTAGTACCCGAGCTGAGAGGTATGAGCTACGAGGAGAGACTACGGGAATTAAACCTCACTTCGCTGGAAGACAGAAGAGTTAGGGGGGACATGATCACCACATTCAAGATTCTGAAGGGGATTGATAGGGTAGATAAAGACAGTCTATTTAACACAAGGGGAACACGCACAAGGGGACACAGGTGGAAACTGAGTGCCCAAATGAGCCACAGAGATATTAGAAAGAACTTTTTTAGTGTCAGAGTGGTTGACAAATGGAATGCATTAGGGGGTGATGTGGTGGAGGCTGACTCCATACACAGTTTCAAGTGTAGATATGACAGAACCCGATAGGCTCAGGAATCTGTACACATGTTGATTGACGGTTGAGAGGCGGGACCAAAAAGCCAGAGCTCAACCCCCGCAAACACAACTAGGTGAGTACAACTAGGTGAGTACACACACACACACACACATACACACACACACACACACACACACACACACACACACAAACTGGAGGCGTAGCGTCTAAATAGAGAGAGTTCGATGGTTATAATCCTAATGGTCCCCGATCGAATCCCGGTTGATGCAATAGCAAATCGAAAGATATTCTTTAGCCTGATTCGACTGTTCACCTAGCACAAATGTATCCATCAATGTATCCATCTATCTATCTACTTATATCTGTCAATCCATCAATCTATCTTCCCATTAAACCAACCATTTATCATTATATACATCTATCTATCCATGTATCCGTCCATCAACTCATCTTTCTATCCATCCATATAGTCATCTGTCTTTCCGTCCATCAACTCATCTATGCATACGTCTATCCGTCAATATATATATTTAGCAATCAATGTATCCATCCATCTATCTACCTATATAAATTTTCCATTAATCTATCCATTTATCATAAGCATCTATCAACACCCTCCCCACTCCCTCTCCTATTTTACTACCAAACTCCCTCCTTTCGTTCTGGCACCTTCTCCTTCCCTTTTCCTCCCTCTCATATACCTGCTCATCCTCCATCCTTTTGCCCTTCCCACTCCCGCCCCTCTCCCATCCCGCCCTTCCCATCGTCTTCCCTCTCGCCGCAGATCCATCCCTTCGTTCTCATGTCTTCCGCCGCTTCTCACTCTCGCCCTTCCCTCTGTTTTTCCTCCCTCCCGTTGCTAGTCCTTCCCTTCGTTCACTCACCTTCCCTTCTTACCCATCATGTAGTCTTCCCTCCCGCCGCCATCCCTTCCCATCGTCCTCCCTCCCTCCTACATCACACTCTCTGCCCCCCTTCCTGCACCTCCTTCACTCCCATTTCATCCCTTTTTCACCTGTACAACTCCCCTTGTTCCCCCCTCTTCATCCCTCTTTCACCTGCACCTCTCCCCCTGTTCCCCCTCTTCATCCCTCTTTCACCTGCACCTCTCCCCCTGTTCCCCCTCTTCATCCCTTTTTCACCTGCACCACTCCCCCTGTTCCCCCTCTTCATCCTTCTTTCACCTGCACCTCTCCCCCTGTTCCCCCTCTTCATCCCAGTTTCACCTGCACCTCTCCCCCTGTTCCCCTTCTTCATCCCAGTTTCACCTGCACCACTCCCCCTGTTCCCCCTCTTCATTCCTGTTTCTCCTGCACCTCTCCCCCTGTTCCCCCTCTTCATCCCAGTTCCACCTGCACCTCTCCCCCTGTTCCCCCTCTTCATCCCTGTTTCACCTGCACCACTGCCCCTGTTCCCCCCCTCTTTGGGATGAAGAGCTCTCCTGGCTGTCTGGGTTCGAATCCTTCATGGGTGTGGAGTTTTCAATTGCATATTGGCTTGGGGACCATTCAATCTTGTTCCCAAGCCATATATTGTTATATATATATATATATTAGAGAAGAGAAGAAAGTATCAAGGTGGTCAGTGAGGATCCACAAGGTCTTCTCTGAGTACTCTTTATTTTCTTCTCCAAGGCTATGGGTCCCTACACTTGCACTAGAGGTGATACCCTTTCTAGGTTTAAAAAAATCTATATATATATATAAATATATATATATATATATATATATATATATATATATATATATATATATATATATATATATATATATATATATATATATATATATGTCGCACCTAGTAGCCAGAACGCACTTCTCAGCCTACTATGCAAGGCCCGATTTGCCTAATAAGCCCAGTTTTCCTTAATTAATATATTTTCTCTAATTTTTTTCTTATGAAATGATAAAGCTACCTATTTCATTATGTTTGAGGACAATTTTTTTTTATTGGAGTTAAAATCAACGTAGATATATGACTGAACCTAATCAACCCTACCTAACCTAACCTAACCTAACCTATCTGTATAGGTTACGTTAGGTTAGGTAGCCGAAAAAGTTAGGTTAGGTTAGGTTAGGTAGGTTAGGTAGTTGAAAAACCATTAATTCATGAAAACGTGGCTTATTAGGCCAATCGGGCCTTGCATAGTAGGCTGAGAAGTGAGTTCTGGCTAATAGGTACGACATATATATATATATATATATATATATATATATATATATATATATATATATATATATATATATATATATATATATATATATATATATATTTATATATTTATATAAATATATTTGTAATATATATATTGTATTATAATAATTATGAATAAAATATTTTTATTCCTTTATGTGTCATTGACATTTTTTTTATTTTTTTTATTCAATTTATTATTTTTTATTATATTTTCATTCATTCAATAAGTGTTATGATTCGATTTTTAGTTCGTCATGTATTTACTTATTGTTTATATATATATATATATATATATATATATATATATATATATATATATATATATATATATATATATATATATATATATATATATGTGTGTGTATTTTCTTTAAAAATTTTATATATATAAATATATATGTATATTTAAATATTGATCTGAGCCTGTGGATATGGACCCTGTGGGTCCAGGAGGCCATCTGTGTCCCCTCAGATGGTCTCCCTTATCACAGTTTGTGTCTATGGATGTGTGTCAGTGTGTGAGACACTGTGAGTGTCCGGGTGAGTGTGGGTGTCCCTGTGAGTGTCCGGATGATTATGTGTCCGGTTACATCTGTGGTTTCAGGAGGCCATCTGTTTCCCCTCAGATAGTCTCCCTTATCACAGTCTATGGATGTGTGTGTGTGAGTGTCCCTGTGAATGTTCGGATAAGGGTGTGTGTGTGTGTGTGTGTGTGTGTGTGTGTGAGTGTCCGGATTTATGTGAGGTTTGGTTCCAGGAACCATTTGTGTCCCCTCCTCCCCCAAATCTCCTCCCTTATTCCCACCGTGGGTTCGAATCCCAGGTGATTAGACCTACTCTAGGTCTATGGATCCAAGGTATCCATCCGTGGGCCCAACGGATTTCACCCCTTCCCCACTTTCCTAGGGCCAGGCCAATTCCAGCTATCCAGGGAACCTGTCGAAACAGAGACAGCTACAGGAGGGGACACACACAAATATTTGTGCCCTGCAGTTACACAACCGTTCCGACAGGCTCGATCGCAATCTATCCAGATGAGAACACGTTCTCCTCCGACTAGACCACGCTGGAGTCGCTGTATGTTTAAAATTTGGTTCCTTTATTTATAGTTAGTATTTTTTGTGTATTAATTGATTTGTTTTATATTTTTAATGACTTAGGTAGAGTGATTTAGGGATTGGGGGGAGGTGGGGTGGTACTGGGGGAGGTGGTAGCGTATGTAGTAGATTATACGAGATCTTGGTTAGTTATTATTTATCTTGTTGTGTTCACCTAGTTGTTCTTGCGAGGGTTGAGCTCTGCTCTTTCGGCCCGCCTCTCAACTGTGAATCAATCAATTTTTACTAGCTAATAAAAAAAAAATTCCACATACACACACCCAGGAAGCAGCCCGTAACAGGTGTCTAATGCCCAAGTACCTATGTACTGCTAGGTAAGAGGAGCATCATGAATGAATGAAACTCTGCTGATTTTCGTTGGCGCCATCACCGGGGGATCGAACTTTGACACTAGGATTACGAGTCGAGAGCGCTGTCCACTCAGTTATAAAGCCCCCTAGTGTGTGTACTGGTGCAAAAGATAATTTGGGAGAGGTTAATGGAAAAGAATGATGTTTGGTGGCCTTTAAGGCGCTGGAAGAGGGTTGCCAGTTATGAATTTAAATTATAAATTTATTAAGATTGGATATATATGCAAAAGACGTTGTGAGAGATAGTAAGAAAAGTGTTTCTGACTGAGGTTAGGTACTGTGTGATTTACTTGTATGTTAGGAAAAAGAATATTTATCAGAAACATAGATGTTCTTTAGAAATGTTTGTTTGCAAATAGTTGTAAATTATTGGGTAAAAAGCCAATGGTTACCGTACCTTGAACAAACACACGTGAGCACAATTAGTCGACGGGGGTCAGAGAGTGAGAGTGAACAGCGAAACAGTAACAAAAAATGTGACAATAATGGGAAACTATGTCATTCAAACGTATACATGTTAACCATATAAATTACAGTAACACTAAACGCGCGCATACGTACATATGTCAATCAACTTACATAAATAAACATTCACTAATATGTACCTTTAAAATGGACACATACAGATAATTACCGTACACATGTCAGTTTAATTACAGGTACACATAAACACATATAGCTTCACGTGTCTGTCGGTCATGACAATAGTACACATGGATACGAACACAAAACAGTCCATTATCAACTAGTGTGTGTGTGTGTGTGTGTGTGTGTGTGTGTGTGTGTGTGTGTGTGTGTGTGTTTTATCCTTATATTTACTATATGTATCTGCAGAATCGAGTTATTAGCTCTTGGACCCCGCCTATCAAATAAATGTATTTATCCTCTTTTATATCTACTACATCTATTTCTCTCTAACTAACACACACACAAACATACACATATACAAATGCTGGGCGGACTGCATTTTCTTGGATTGTCGAAAAGCCTTTGACACAGTACCGCATAAGAGGCTGGTACATAAGCTGGAGAGACAGGCAGGTGTATCTGGTAAGGTGCTCCAGTGGATAAGGGAGTATCTAAGCAATAGGAAGCAGGGAGTTACGGTGAGGGGTGAGACCTCCGATTGGCGTGAAGTCACCAGTGGAGTCCCACAGGGCTCTGTACTCGGTCCTATCTTGTTTCTGATATATGTAAATGATCTCCCGGAGGGTATCGATTCATTTCTCTCAATGTTTGCGGACGATGCTAAAATTATGAGAAGGATTAAAACAGAAGAGGACTGTTTGAGGCTTCAAGAAGACGTAGACAAGCTGAAGGAATGGTCGAACATGTGGTTGTTAGAGTTTAACCCAACCAAATGTAATGTAATGAAGATAGGTGTAGGGAGCAGGAGGCCAGATACAAGGTATCATCTGGGAGAGGAAATTCTTCAGGAGTCAGAGAAGGAAAAAGACTTGGGGATTGATATCACGCCAGACCTGTCTCCTGCAGCACATATCAAGCGGATAACATTTGCGGCATATGCCAGGCTGGCCAACATACGAACGGCATTCAGAAACTTGTGTAAAGAATCATTCAGAACTTTGTATACCACATATGTCAGGCCAATCCTGGAGTATGCAGCCCCAGCATGGAGTCCATATCTAGTCAAGGATAAGACTAAACTGGAAAAGGTTCAAAGGTTTGCCACCAGACTAGTACCCGAGCTGAGAGGTATGAGCTACGAGGAGAGACTACGGGAATTAAACCTCACTTCGCTGGAAGACAGAAGAGTTAGGGGGGACATGATCACCACATTCAAGATTCTGAAGGGGATTGATAGGGTAGATAAAGACAGTCTATTTAACACAAGGGGAACACGCACAAGGGGACACAGGTGGAAACTGAGTGCCCAAATGAGCCACAGAGATATTAGAAAGAACTTTTTTAGTGTCAGAGTGGTTGACAAATGGAATGCATTAGGGGGTGATGTGGTGGAGGCTGACTCCATACACAGTTTCAAGTGTAGATATGACAGAACCCGATAGGCTCAGGAATCTGTACACATGTTGATTGACGGTTGAGAGGCGGGACCAAAAAGCCAGAGCTCAACCCCCGCAAACACAACTAGGTGAGTACAACTAGGTGAGTACACACACACACACACACATACACACACACACACACACACACACACACACACACACACACAAACTGGAGGCGTAGCGTCTAAATAGAGAGAGTTCGATGGTTATAATCCTAATGGTCCCCGATCGAATCCCGGTTGATGCAATAGCAAATCGAAAGATATTCTTTAGCCTGATTCGACTGTTCACCTAGCACAAATGTATCCATCAATGTATCCATCTATCTATCTACTTATATCTGTCAATCCATCAATCTATCTTCCCATTAAACCAACCATTTATCATTATATACATCTATCTATCCATGTATCCGTCCATCAACTCATCTTTCTATCCATCCATATAGTCATCTGTCTTTCCGTCCATCAACTCATCTATGCATACGTCTATCCGTCAATATATATATTTAGCAATCAATGTATCCATCCATCTATCTACCTATATAAATTTTCCATTAATCTATCCATTTATCATAAGCATCTATCAACACCCTCCCCACTCCCTCTCCTATTTTACTACCAAACTCCCTCCTTTCGTTCTGGCACCTTCTCCTTCCCTTTTCCTCCCTCTCATATACCTGCTCATCCTCCATCCTTTTGCCCTTCCCACTCCCGCCCCTCTCCCATCCCGCCCTTCCCATCGTCTTCCCTCTCGCCGCAGATCCATCCCTTCGTTCTCATGTCTTCCGCCGCTTCTCACTCTCGCCCTTCCCTCTGTTTTTCCTCCCTCCCGTTGCTAGTCCTTCCCTTCGTTCACTCACCTTCCCTTCTTACCCATCATGTAGTCTTCCCTCCCGCCGCCATCCCTTCCCATCGTCCTCCCTCCCTCCTACATCACACTCTCTGCCCCCCTTCCTGCACCTCCTTCACTCCCATTTCATCCCTTTTTCACCTGTACAACTCCCCTTGTTCCCCCCTCTTCATCCCTCTTTCACCTGCACCTCTCCCCCTGTTCCCCCTCTTCATCCCTCTTTCACCTGCACCTCTCCCCCTGTTCCCCCTCTTCATCCCTTTTTCACCTGCACCACTCCCCCTGTTCCCCCTCTTCATCCTTCTTTCACCTGCACCTCTCCCCCTGTTCCCCCTCTTCATCCCAGTTTCACCTGCACCTCTCCCCCTGTTCCCCTTCTTCATCCCAGTTTCACCTGCACCACTCCCCCTGTTCCCCCTCTTCATTCCTGTTTCTCCTGCACCTCTCCCCCTGTTCCCCCTCTTCATCCCAGTTCCACCTGCACCTCTCCCCCTGTTCCCCCTCTTCATCCCTGTTTCACCTGCACCACTGCCCCTGTTCCCCCCCTCTTTGGGATGAAGAGCTCTCCTGGCTGTCTGGGTTCGAATCCTTCATGGGTGTGGAGTTTTCAATTGCATATTGGCTTGGGGACCATTCAATCTTGTTCCCAAGCCATATATTGTTATATATATATATATATTAGAGAAGAGAAGAAAGTATCAAGGTGGTCAGTGAGGATCCACAAGGTCTTCTCTGAGTACTCTTTATTTTCTTCTCCAAGGCTATGGGTCCCTACACTTGCACTAGAGGTGATACCCTTTCTAGGTTTAAAAAAATCTATATATATATATAAATATATATATATATATATATATATATATATATATATATATATATATATATATATATATATATATATATATATATATATATATATATATGTCGCACCTAGTAGCCAGAACGCACTTCTCAGCCTACTATGCAAGGCCCGATTTGCCTAATAAGCCCAGTTTTCCTTAATTAATATATTTTCTCTAATTTTTTTCTTATGAAATGATAAAGCTACCTATTTCATTATGTTTGAGGACAATTTTTTTTTATTGGAGTTAAAATCAACGTAGATATATGACTGAACCTAATCAACCCTACCTAACCTAACCTAACCTAACCTATCTGTATAGGTTACGTTAGGTTAGGTAGCCGAAAAAGTTAGGTTAGGTTAGGTTAGGTAGGTTAGGTAGTTGAAAAACCATTAATTCATGAAAACGTGGCTTATTAGGCCAATCGGGCCTTGCATAGTAGGCTGAGAAGTGAGTTCTGGCTAATAGGTACGACATATATATATATATATATATATATATATATATATATATATATATATATATATATATATATATATATATTATATATATATATATAAATATATTTGTAATATATATATTGTATTATAATAATTATGAATAAAATATTTTTATTCCTTTATGTGTCATTGACATTTTTTTATTTTTTTTATTCAATTTATTATTTTTTATTATATTTTCATTCATTTAATAAGTGTTATGATTCGATTTTTAGTTCGTCATGTATTTACTTATTGTTTATATATTTATATATATATATATATATATATATATATATATATATATATATATATATATATATATATATATATATATATATATATATATATGTGTGTGTATTTTCTTTAAAAATTTTATATATATAAATATATATGTATATTTAAATATTGATCTGAGCCTGTGGATATGGACCCTGTGGGTCCAGGAGGCCATCTGTGTCCCCTCAGATGGTCTCCCTTATCACAGTTTGTGTCTATGGATGTGTGTCAGTGTGTGAGACACTGTGAGTGTCCGGGTGAGTGTGGGTGTCCCGTGTGAGTGTCCGGATGATTATGTGTCCGGTTACATCTGTGGTTTCAGGAGGCCATCTGTTTCCCCTCAGATAGTCTCCCTTATCACAGTCTATGGATGTGTGTGTGTGAGTGTCCCTGTGAATGTTCGGATAAGGGTGTGTGTGTGTGTGTGTGTGTGTGTGTGTGTGTGTGAGTGTCCGGATTTATGTGAGGTTTGGTTCCAGGAACCATTTGTGTCCCCTCCTCTCCCAAATCTCCTCCCTTATTCCCACCGTGGGTTCGAATCCCAGGTGATTAGACCTACTCTAGGTCTATGGATCCAAGGTATCCATCCGTGGGCCCAACGGATTTCACCCCTTCCCCACTTTCCTAGGGCCAGGCCAATTCCAGCTATCCAGGGAACCTGTCGAAACAGAGACAGCTACAGGAGGGGACACACACAAATATTTGTGCCCTGCAGTTACACAACCGTTCCGACAGGCTCGATCGCAATCTATCCAGATGAGAACACGTTCTCCTCCGACTAGACCACGCTGGAGTCGCTGTATGTTTAAAATTTGGTTCCTTTATTTATAGTTAGTATTTTTTGTGTATTAATTGATTTGTTTTTAATTTTTAATGACTTAGGTAGAGTGATTTAGGGATTGGGGGGAGGTGGGGTGGTACTGGGGGAGGTGGTAGCGTATGTAGTAGATTATACGAGATCTTGGTTAGTTATTATTTATCTTGTTGTGTTCACCTAGTTGTTCTTGCGAGGGTTGAGCTCTGCTCTTTCGGCCCGCCTCTCAACTGTGAATCAATCAATTTTTACTAGCTAATAAAAAAAAAATTCCACATACACACACCCAGGAAGCAGCCCGTAACAGGTGTCTAATGCCCAAGTACCTATGTACTGCTAGGTAAGAGGAGCATCATGAATGAATGAAACTCTGCTGATTTTCGTTGGCGCCATCACCGGGGGATCGAACTTTGACACTAGGATTACGAGTCGAGAGCGCTGTCCACTCAGTTATAAAGCCCCCTAGTGTGTGTACTGGTGCAAAAGATAATTTGGGAGAGGTTAATGGAAAAGAATGATGTTTGGTGGCCTTTAAGGCGCTGGAAGAGGGTTGCCAGTTATGAATTTAAATTATAAATTTATTAAGATAGGATATATATGCAAAAGACGTTGTGAGAGATAGTAAGAAAAGTGTTTCTGACTGAGGTTAGGTACTGTGTGATTTACTTGTATGTTAGGAAAAAGAATATTTATCAGAAACATAGATGTTCTTTAGAAATGTTTGTTTGCAAATAGTTGTAAATTATTGGGTAAAAAGCCAATGGTTACCGTACCTTGAACAAACACACGTGAGCACAATTAGTCGACGGGGGTCAGAGAGTGAGAGTGAACAGCGAAACAGTAACAAAAAATGTGACAATAATGGGAAACTATGTCATTCAAACGTATACATGTTAACCATATAAATTACAGTAACACTAAACGCGCGCATACGTACATATGTCAATCAACTTACATAAATAAACATTCACTAATATGTACCTTTAAAATGGACACATACAGATAATTACCGTACACATGTCAGTTTAATTACAGGTACACATAAACACATATAGCTTCACGTGTCTGTCGGTCATGACAATAGTACACATGGATACGAACACAAAACAGTCCATTATCAACTAGTGTGTGTGTGTGTGTGTGTGTGTGTGTGTGTGTGTGTGTGTGTGTGTGTGTGTGTGTGTGTTTTATCCTTATATTTACTATATGTATCTGCAGAATCGAGTTATTAGCTCTTGGACCCCGCCTATCAAATAAATGTATTTATCCTCTTTTATATCTACTACATCTATTTCTCTCTAACTAACACACACACAAACATACACATATACAAATGCTGGGCGGACTGCATTTTCTTGGATTGTCGAAAAGCCTTTGACACAGTACCGCATAAGAGGCTGGTACATAAGCTGGAGAGACAGGCAGGTGTATCTGGTAAGGTGCTCCAGTGGATAAGGGAGTATCTAAGCAATAGGAAGCAGGGAGTTACGGTGAGGGGTGAGACCTCCGATTGGCGTGAAGTCACCAGTGGAGTCCCACAGGGCTCTGTACTCGGTCCTATCTTGTTTCTGATATATGTAAATGATCTCCCGGAGGGTATCGATTCATTTCTCTCAATGTTTGCGGACGATGCTAAAATTATGAGAAGGATTAAAACAGAAGAGGACTGTTTGAGGCTTCAAGAAGACGTAGACAAGCTGAAGGAATGGTCGAACATGTGGTTGTTAGAGTTTAACCCAACCAAATGTAATGTAATGAAGATAGGTGTAGGGAGCAGGAGGCCAGATACAAGGTATCATCTGGGAGAGGAAATTCTTCAGGAGTCAGAGAAGGAAAAAGACTTGGGGATTGATATCACGCCAGACCTGTCTCCTGCAGCACATATCAAGCGGATAACATTTGCGGCATATGCCAGGCTGGCCAACATACGAACGGCATTCAGAAACTTGTGTAAAGAATCATTCAGAACTTTGTATACCACATATGTCAGGCCAATCCTGGAGTATGCAGCCCCAGCATGGAGTCCATATCTAGTCAAGGATAAGACTAAACTGGAAAAGGTTCAAAGGTTTGCCACCAGACTAGTACCCGAGCTGAGAGGTATGAGCTACGAGGAGAGACTACGGGAATTAAACCTCACTTCGCTGGAAGACAGAAGAGTTAGGGGGGACATGATCACCACATTCAAGATTCTGAAGGGGATTGATAGGGTAGATAAAGACAGTCTATTTAACACAAGGGGAACACGCACAAGGGGACACAGGTGGAAACTGAGTGCCCAAATGAGCCACAGAGATATTAGAAAGAACTTTTTTAGTGTCAGAGTGGTTGACAAATGGAATGCATTAGGGGGTGATGTGGTGGAGGCTGACTCCATACACAGTTTCAAGTGTAGATATGACAGAACCCGATAGGCTCAGGAATCTGTACACATGTTGATTGACGGTTGAGAGGCGGGACCAAAAAGCCAGAGCTCAACCCCCGCAAACACAACTAGGTGAGTACAACTAGGTGAGTACACACACACACACACACATACACACACACACACACACACACACACACACACACACACAAACTGGAGGCGTAGCGTCTAAATAGAGAGAGTTCGATGGTTATAATCCTAATGGTCCCCGATCGAATCCCGGTTGATGCAATAGCAAATCGAAAGATATTCTTTAGCCTGATTCGACTGTTCACCTAGCACAAATGTATCCATCAATGTATCCATCTATCTATCTACTTATATCTGTCAATCCATCAATCTATCTTCCCATTAAACCAACCATTTATCATTATATACATCTATCTATCCATGTATCCGTCCATCAACTCATCTTTCTATCCATCCATATAGTCATCTGTCTTTCCGTCCATCAACTCATCTATGCATACGTCTATCCGTCAATATATATATTTAGCAATCAATGTATCCATCCATCTATCTACCTATATAAATTTTCCATTAATCTATCCATTTATCATAAGCATCTATCAACACCCTCCCCACTCCCTCTCCTATTTTACTACCAAACTCCCTCCTTTCGTTCTGGCACCTTCTCCTTCCCTTTTCCTCCCTCTCATATACCTGCTCATCCTCCATCCTTTTGCCCTTCCCACTCCCGCCCCTCTCCCATCCCGCCCTTCCCATCGTCTTCCCTCTCGCCGCAGATCCATCCCTTCGTTCTCATGTCTTCCGCCGCTTCTCACTCTCGCCCTTCCCTCTGTTTTTCCTCCCTCCCGTTGCTAGTCCTTCCCTTCGTTCACTCACCTTCCCTTCTTACCCATCATGTAGTCTTCCCTCCCGCCGCCATCCCTTCCCATCGTCCTCCCTCCCTCCTACATCACACTCTCTGCCCCCCTTCCTGCACCTCCTTCACTCCCATTTCATCCCTTTTTCACCTGTACAACTCCCCTTGTTCCCCCTCTTCATCCCTCTTTCACCTGCACCTCTCCCCCTGTTCCCCCTCTTCATCCCTCTTTCACCTGCACCTCTCCCCCTGTTCCCCCTCTTCATCCCTTTTTCACCTGCACCACTCCCCCTGTTCCCCCTCTTCATCCTTCTTTCACCTGCACCTCTCCCCCTGTTCCCCCTCTTCATCCCAGTTTCACCTGCACCTCTCCCCCTGTTCCCCTTCTTCATCCCAGTTTCACCTGCACCACTCCCCCTGTTCCCCCTCTTCATTCCTGTTTCTCCTGCACCTCTCCCCCTGTTCCCCCTCTTCATCCCAGTTCCACCTGCACCTCTCCCCCTGTTCCCCCTCTTCATCCCTGTTTCACCTGCACCACTGCCCCTGTTCCCCCCCTCTTTGGGATGAAGAGCTCTCCTGGCTGTCTGGGTTCGAATCCTTCATGGGTGTGGAGTTTTCAATTGCATATTGGCTTGGGGACCATTCAATCTTGTTCCCAAGCCATATATTGTTATATATATATATATATTAGAGAAGAGAAGAAAGTATCAAGGTGGTCAGTGAGGATCCACAAGGTCTTCTCTGAGTACTCTTTATTTTCTTCTCCAAGGCTATGGGTCCCTACACTTGCACTAGAGGTGATACCCTTTCTAGGTTTAAAAAAATCTATATATATATATAAATATATATATATATATATATATATATATATATATATATATATATATATATATATATATATATATATATATATATATATATATATATATATATATATGTCGCACCTAGTAGCCAGAACGCACTTCTCAGCCTACTATGCAAGGCCCGATTTGCCTAATAAGCCCAGTTTTCCTTAATTAATATATTTTCTCTAATTTTTTTCTTGTGAAATGATAAAGCTACCTATTTCATTATGTTTGAGGACAATTTTTTTTTATTGGAGTTAAAATCAACGTAGATATATGAGTGAACCTAATCAACCCTACCTAACCTAACCTAACCTAACCTATCTGTATAGGTTAGGTTAGGTTAGGTAGCCGAAAAAGTTAGGTTAGGTTAGGTTAGGTAGGTTAGGTAGTTGAAAAACCATTAATTCATGAAAACGTGGCTTATTAGGCCAATCGGGCCTTGCATAGTAGGCTGAGAAGTGAGTTCTGGCTAATAGGTACGACATATATATATATATATATATATATATATATATATATATATATATATATATATATATATATATATATATATATATATATATATATATATATATATAAATATATTTGTAATATATATATTGTATTATAATAATTATGAATAAAATATTTTTATTCCTTTATGTGTCATTGACATTTTTTTATTTTTTTTTATTCAATTTATTATTTTTTATTATATTTTCATTCATTTAATAAGTGTTATGATTCGATTTTTAGTTCGTCATGTATTTACTTATTGTTTATATATTTATATATATATATATATATATATATATATATATATATATATATATATATATATATATATATATATATATATATGTGTGTGTGTATTTTCTTTAAAAATTTTATATATATAAATATATATGTATATTTAAATATTGATCTGAGCCTGTGGATATGGACCCTGTGGGTCCAGGAGGCCATCTGTGTCCCCTCAGATGGTCTCCCTTATCACAGTTTGTGTCTATGGATGTGTGTCAGTGTGTGAGACACTGTGAGTGTCCGGGTGAGTGTGGGTGTCCCTGTGAGTGTCCGGATGATTATGTGTCCGGTTACATCTGTGGTTTCAGGAGGCCATCTGTTTCCCCTCAGATAGTCTCCCTTATCACAGTCTATGGATGTGTGTGTGTGAGTGTCCCTGTGAATGTTCGGATAAGGGTGTGTGTGTGTGTGTGTGTGTGTGTTTGTGTGTGTGAGTGTCCGGATTTATGTGAGGTTTGGTTCCAGGAACCATTTGTGTCCCCTCCTCTCCCAAATCTCCTCCCTTATTCCCACCGTGGGTTCGAATCCCAGGTGATTAGACCTACTCTAGGTCTATGGATCCAAGGTATCCATCCGTGGGCCCAACGGATTTCACCCCTTCCCCACTTTCCTAGGGCCAGGCCAATTCCAGCTATCCAGGGAACCTGTCGAAACAGAGACAGCTACAGGAGGGGACACACACAAATATTTGTGCCCTGCAGTTACACAACCGTTCCGACAGGCTCGATCGCAATCTATCCAGATGAGAACACGTTCTCCTCCGACTAGACCACGCTGGAGTCGCTGTATGTTTAAAATTTGGTTCCTTTATTTATAGTTAGTATTTTTTGTGTATTAATTGATTTGTTTTATATTTTTAATGACTTAGGTAGAGTGATTTAGGGATTGGGGGGAGGTGGGGTGGTACTGGGGGAGGTGGTAGCGTATGTAGTAGATTATACGAGATCTTGGTTAGTTATTATTTATCTTGTTGTGTTCACCTAGTTGTTCTTGCGAGGGTTGAGCTCTGCTCTTTCGGCCCGCCTCTCAACTGTGAATCAATCAATTTTTACTAGCTAATAAAAAAAAAATTCCACATACACACACCCAGGAAGCAGCCCGTAACAGGTGTCTAATGCCCAAGTACCTATGTACTGCTAGGTAAGAGGAGCATCATGAATGAATGAAACTCTGCTGATTTTCGTTGGCGCCATCACCGGGGGATCGAACTTTGACACTAGGATTACGAGTCGAGAGCGCTGTCCACTCAGTTATAAAGCCCCCTAGTGTGTGTACTGGTGCAAAAGATAATTTGGGAGAGGTTAATGGAAAAGAATGATGTTTGGTGGCCTTTAAGGCGCTGGAAGAGGGTTGCCAGTTATGAATTTAAATTATAAATTTATTAAGATAGGATATATATGCAAAAGACGTTGTGAGAGATAGTAAGAAAAGTGTTTCTGACTGAGGTTAGGTACTGTGTGATTTACTTGTATGTTAGGAAAAAGAATATTTATCAGAAACATAGATGTTCTTTAGAAATGTTTGTTTGCAAATAGTTGTAAATTATTGGGTAAAAAGCCAATGGTTACCGTACCTTGAACAAACACACGTGAGCACAATTAGTCGACGGGGGTCAGAGAGTGAGAGTGAACAGCGAAACAGTAACAAAAAATGTGACAATAATGGGAAACTATGTCATTCAAACGTATACATGTTAACCATATAAATTACAGTAACACTAAACGCGCGCATACGTACATATGTCAATCAACTTACATAAATAAACATTCACTAATATGTACCTTTAAAATGGACACATACAGATAATTACCGTACACATGTCAGTTTAATTACAGGTACACATAAACACATATAGCTTCACGTGTCTGTCGGTCATGACAATAGTACACATGGATACGAACACAAAACAGTCCATTATCAACTAGTGTGTGTGTGTGTGTGTGTGTGTGTGTGTGTGTGTGTGTGTGTGTGTGTGTGTGTGTGTTTTATCCTTATATTTACTATATGTATCTGCAGAATCGAGTTATTAGCTCTTGGACCCCGCCTATCAAATAAATGTATTTATCCTCTTTTATATCTACTACATCTATTTCTCTCTAACTAACACACACACAAACATACACATATACAAATGCTGGGCGGACTGCATTTTCTTGGATTGTCGAAAAGCCTTTGACACAGTACCGCATAAGAGGCTGGTACATAAGCTGGAGAGACAGGCAGGTGTATCTGGTAAGGTGCTCCAGTGGATAAGGGAGTATCTAAGCAATAGGAAGCAGGGAGTTACGGTGAGGGGTGAGACCTCCGATTGGCGTGAAGTCACCAGTGGAGTCCCACAGGGCTCTGTACTCGGTCCTATCTTGTTTCTGATATATGTAAATGATCTCCCGGAGGGTATCGATTCATTTCTCTCAATGTTTGCGGACGATGCTAAAATTATGAGAAGGATTAAAACAGAAGAGGACTGTTTGAGGCTTCAAGAAGACGTAGACAAGCTGAAGGAATGGTCGAACATGTGGTTGTTAGAGTTTAACCCAACCAAATGTAATGTAATGAAGATAGGTGTAGGGAGCAGGAGGCCAGATACAAGGTATCATCTGGGAGAGGAAATTCTTCAGGAGTCAGAGAAGGAAAAAGACTTGGGGATTGATATCACGCCAGACCTGTCTCCTGCAGCACATATCAAGCGGATAACATTTGCGGCATATGCCAGGCTGGCCAACATACGAACGGCATTCAGAAACTTGTGTAAAGAATCATTCAGAACTTTGTATACCACATATGTCAGGCCAATCCTGGAGTATGCAGCCCCAGCATGGAGTCCATATCTAGTCAAGGATAAGACTAAACTGGAAAAGGTTCAAAGGTTTGCCACCAGACTAGTACCCGAGCTGAGAGGTATGAGCTACGAGGAGAGACTACGGGAATTAAACCTCACTTCGCTGGAAGACAGAAGAGTTAGGGGGGACATGATCACCACATTCAAGATTCTGAAGGGGATTGATAGGGTAGATAAAGACAGTCTATTTAACACAAGGGGAACACGCACAAGGGGACACAGGTGGAAACTGAGTGCCCAAATGAGCCACAGAGATATTAGAAAGAACTTTTTTAGTGTCAGAGTGGTTGACAAATGGAATGCATTAGGGGGTGATGTGGTGGAGGCTGACTCCATACACAGTTTCAAGTGTAGATATGACAGAACCCGATAGGCTCAGGAATCTGTACACATGTTGATTGACGGTTGAGAGGCGGGACCAAAAAGCCAGAGCTCAACCCCCGCAAACACAACTAGGTGAGTACAACTAGGTGAGTACACACACACACACACACATACACACACACACACACACACACACACACACACACACAAACTGGAGGCGTAGCGTCTAAATAGAGAGAGTTCGATGGTTATAATCCTAATGGTCCCCGATCGAATCCCGGTTGATGCAATAGCAAATCGAAAGATATTCTTTAGCCTGATTCGACTGTTCACCTAGCACAAATGTATCCATCAATGTATCCATCTATCTATCTACTTATATCTGTCAATCCATCAATCTATCTTCCCATTAAACCAACCATTTATCATTATATACATCTATCTATCCATGTATCCGTCCATCAACTCATCTTTCTATCCATCCATATAGTCATCTGTCTTTCCGTCCATCAACTCATCTATGCATCCGTCTATCCGTCAATATATATATTTAGCAATCAATGTATCCATCCATCTATCTACCTATATAAATTTTCCATTAATCTATCCATTTATCATAAGCATCTATCAACACCCTCCCCACTCCCTCTCCTATTTTACTACCAAACTCCCTCCTTTCGATCTGGCACCTTCTCCTTCCCTTTTCCTCCCTCTCATATACCTGCTCATCCTCCATCCTTTTGCCCTTCCCACTCCCGCCCCTCTCCCATCCCGCCCTTCCCATCGTCTTCCCTCTCGCCGCAGATCCATCCCTTCGTTCTCATGTCTTCCGCCGCTTCTCACTCTCGCCCTTCCCTCTGTTTTTCCTCCCTCCCGTTGCTAGTCCTTCCCTTCGTTCACTCACCTTCCCTTCTTACCCATCATGTAGTCTTCCCTCCCGCCGCCATCCCTTCCCATCGTCCTCCCTCCCTCCTACATCACACTCTCTGCCCCCCTTCCTGCACCTCCTTCACTCCCATTTCATCCCTTTTTCACCTGTACAACTCCCCTTGTTCCCCCCTCTTCATCCCTCTTTCACCTGCACCTCTCCCCCTGTTCCCCCTCTTCATCCCTCTTTCACCTGCACCTCTCCCCCTGTTCCCCCTCTTCATCCCTTTTTCACCTGCACCACTCCCCCTGTTCCCCCTCTTCATCCTTCTTTCACCTGCACCTCTCCCCCTATTCCCCCTCTTCATCCCAGTTTCACCTGCACCTCTCCCCCTGTTCCCCTTCTTCATCCCAGTTTCACCTGCACCACTCCCCCTGTTCCCCCTCTTCATTCCTGTTTCACCTGCACCTCTCCCCCTGTTCCCCCTCTTCATCCCAGTTCCACCTGCACCTCTCCCCCTGTTCCCCCTCTTCATCCCTGTTTCACCTGCACCACTGCCCCTGTTCCCCCCTCTTTGGGATGAAGAGCTCTCCTGGCTGTCTGGGTTCGAATCCTTCATGGGTGTGGAGTTTTCAATTGCATATTGGCTTGGGGACCATTCAATCTTGTTCCCAAGCCATATATTGTTATATATATATATATTAGAGAAGAGAAGAAAGTATCAAGGTGGTCAGTGAGGATCCACAAGGTCTTCTCTGAGTACTCTTTATTTTCTTCTCCAAGGCTATGGGTCCCTACACTTGCACTAGAGGTGATACCCTTTCTAGGTTTAAAAAAATCTATATATATATATAAATATATATATATATATATATATATATATATATATATATATATATATATATATATATATATATATATATATATATATATATATATATATATATATATATATGTCGCACCTAGTAGCCAGAACGCACTTCTCAGCCTACTATGCAAGGCCCGATTTGCCTAATAAGCCCAGTTTTCCTTAATTAATATATTTTCTCTAATTTTTTTCTTATGAAATGATAAAGCTACCTATTTCATTATGTTTGAGGACAATTTTTTTTTATTGGAGTTAAAATCAACGTAGATATATGAGTGAACCTAATCAACCCTACCTAACCTAACCTAACCTAACCTATCTGTATAGGTTAGGTTAGGTTAGGTAGCCGAAAAAGTTAGGTTAGGTTAGGTTAGGTAGGTTAGGTAGTTGAAAAACCATTAATTCATGAAAACGTGGCTTATTAGGCCAATCGGGCCTTGCATAGTAGGCTGAGAAGTGAGTTCTGGCTAATAGGTACGACATATATATATATATATATATATATATATATATATATATATATATATATATATATATATATATATATATATATATATATATATATATATATATATATATATATTGTATTATAATAATTATGAATAAAATATTTTTATTCCTTTATGTGTCATTGACATTTTTTTATTTTTTTTATTCAATTTATTATTTTTTATTATATTTTCATTCATTTAATAAGTGTTATGACTCGATTTTTAGTTCGTCATGTATTTACTTATTGTTTATATATATATATATATATATATATATATATATATATATATATATATATATATATATATATATATATATATATGTGTGTGTGTGTATTTTCTTTAAAAATTTTATATATATAAATATATATGTATATTTAAATATTGATCTGAGCCTGTGGATATGGACCCTGTGGGTCCAGGAGGCCATCTGTGTCCCCTCAGATGGTCTCCCTTATCACAGTTTGTGTCTATGGATGTGTGTCAGTGTGTGAGACACTGTGAGTGTCCGGGTGAGTGTGGGTGTCCCTGTGAGTGTCCGGATGATTATGTGTCCGGTTACATCTGTGGTTTCAGGAGGCCATCTGTTTCCCCTCAGATAGTCTCCCTTATCACAGTCTATGGATGTGTGTGTGTGAGTGTCCCTGTGAATGTTCGGAAAAGTGTGTGTGTGTGTGTGTGTGTGTGTGTGTGTGTGTGTGAGTGTCCGGATTTATGTGAGGTTTGGTTCCAGGAACCATTTGTGTCCCCTCCTCCCCAAAATCCCCTCCCTTATTCCCACCGTGGGTTCGAATCCCAGGTGATTAGACCTACTCTAGGTCTATGGATCCAAGGTATCCATCCGTGGGCCCAACGGATTTCACCCCTTCCCCACTTTCCTAGGGCCAGGCCAATTCCAGCTATCCAGGGAACCTGTCGAAACAGAGACAGCTACAGGAGGGGACACACACAAATATTTGTGCCCTGCAGTTACACAACCGTTCCGACAGGCTCGATCGCAATCTATCCAGATGAGAACACGTTCTCCTCCGACTAGACCACGCTGGAGTCGCTGTATGTTTAAAATTTGGTTCCTTTATTTATAGTTAGTATTTTTTGTGTATTAATTGATTTGTTTTATATTTTTAATGACTTAGGTAGAGTGATTTAGGGATTGGGGGGAGGTGGGGTGGTACTGGGGGAGGTGGTAGCGTATGTAGTAGATTATACGAGATCTTGGTTAGTTATTATTTATCTTGTTGTGTTCACCTAGTTGTTCTTGCGAGGGTTGAGCTCTGCTCTTTCGGCCCGCCTCTCAACTGTGAATCAATCAATTTTTACTAGCTAATAAAAAAAAAAATTCCACATACACACACCCAGGAAGCAGCCCGTAACAGGTGTCTAATGCCCAAGTACCTATGTACTGCTAGGTAAGAGGAGCATCATGAATGAATGAAACTCTGCTGATTTTCGTTGGCGCCATCACCGGGGGATCGAACTTTGACACTAGGATTACGAGTCGAGAGCGCTGTCCACTCAGTTATAAAGCCCCCTAGTGTGTGTACTGGTGCAAAAGATAATTTGGGAGAGGTTAATGGAAAAGAATGATGTTTGGTGGCCTTTAAGGCGCTGGAAGAGGGTTGCCAGTTATGAATTTAAATTATAAATTTATTAAGATTGGATATATATGCAAAAGACGTTGTGAGAGATAGTAAGAAAAGTGTTTCTGACTGAGGTTAGGTACTGTGTGATTTACTTGTATGTTAGGAAAAAGAATATTTATCAGAAACATAGATGTTCTTTAGAAATGTTTGTTTGCAAATAGTTGTAAATTATTGGGTAAAAAGCCAATGGTTACCGTACCTTGAACAAACACACGTGAGCACAATTAGTCGACGGGGGTCAGAGAGTGAGAGTGAACAGCGAAACAGTAACAAAAAATGTGACAATAATGGGAAACTATGTCATTCAAACGTATACATGTTAACCATATAAATTACAGTAACACTAAACGCGCGCATACGTACATATGTCAATCAACTTACATAAATAAACATTCACTAATATGTACCTTTAAAATGGACACATACAGATAATTACCGTACACATGTCAGTTTAATTACAGGTACACATAAACACATATAGCTTCACGTGTCTGTCGGTCATGACAATAGTACACATGGATACGAACACAAAACAGTCCATTATCAACTAGTGTGTGTGTGTGTGTGTGTGTGTGTGTGTGTGTGTGTGTGTGTGTGTTTTATCCTTATATTTACGATATGTATCTGCAGAATCGAGTTATTAGCTCTTGGACCCCGCCTATCAAATAAATGTATTTATCCTCTTTTATATCTACTACATCTATTTCTCTCTAACTAACACACACACAAACATACACATATACAAATGCTGGGCGGACTGCATTTTCTTGGATTGTCGAAAAGCCTTTGACACAGTACCGCATAAGAGGCTGGTACATAAGCTGGAGAGACAGGCAGGTGTATCTGGTAAGGTGCTCCAGTGGATAAGGGAGTATCTAAGCAATAGGAAGCAGGGAGTTACGGTGAGGGGTGAGACCTCCGATTGGCGTGAAGTCACCAGTGGAGTCCCACAGGGCTCTGTACTCGGTCCTATCTTGTTTCTGATATATGTAAATGATCTCCCGGAGGGTATCGATTCATTTCTCTCAATGTTTGCGGACGATGCTAAAATTATGAGAAGGATTAAAACAGAAGAGGACTGTTTGAGGCTTCAAGAAGACGTAGACAAGCTGAAGGAATGGTCGAACATGTGGTTGTTAGAGTTTAACCCAACCAAATGTAATGTAATGAAGATAGGTGTAGGGAGCAGGAGGCCAGATACAAGGTATCATCTGGGAGAGGAAATTCTTCAGGAGTCAGAGAAGGAAAAAGACTTGGGGATTGATATCACGCCAGACCTGTCTCCTGCAGCACATATCAAGCGGATAACATTTGCGGCATATGCCAGGCTGGCCAACATACGAACGGCATTCAGAAACTTGTGTAAAGAATCATTCAGAACTTTGTATACCACATATGTCAGGCCAATCCTGGAGTATGCAGCCCCAGCATGGAGTCCATATCTAGTCAAGGATAAGACTAAACTGGAAAAGGTTCAAAGGTTTGCCACCAGACTAGTACCCGAGCTGAGAGGTATGAGCTACGAGGAGAGACTACGGGAATTAAACCTCACTTCGCTGGAAGACAGAAGAGTTAGGGGGGACATGATCACCACATTCAAGATTCTGAAGGGGATTGATAGGGTAGATAAAGACAGTCTATTTAACACAAGGGGAACACGCACAAGGGGACACAGGTGGAAACTGAGTGCCCAAATAAGCCACAGAGATATTAGAAAGTACTTTTTTAGTGTCAGAGTGGTTGACAAATGGAATGCATTAGGGGGTGATGTGGTGGAGGCTGACTCCATACACAGTTTCAAGTGTAGATATGACAGAACCCGATAGGCTCAGGAATCTGTACACATGTTGATTGACGGTTGAGAGGCGGGACCAAAAAGCCAGAGCTCAACCCCCGCAAACACAACTAGGTGAGTACAACTAGGTGAGTACACACACACACACACATACACACACACACACACACACACACACACACACACACACAAACTGGAGGCGTAGCGTCTAAATAGAGAGAGTTCGATGGTTATAATCCTAATGGTCCCCGATCGAATCCCGGTTGATGCAATAGCAAATCGAAAGATATTCTTTAGCCTGATTCGACTGTTCACCTAGCACAAATGTATCCATCAATGTATCCATCTATCTATCTACTTATATCTGTCAATCCATCAATCTATCTTCCCATTAAACCAACCATTTATCATTATATACATCTATCTATCCATGTATCCGTCCATCAACTCATCTTTCTATCCATCCATATAGTCATCTGTCTTTCCGTCCATCAACTCATCTATGCATACGTCTATCCGTCAATATATATAAGAACATAAGAACATAAGAACAAAGGTAACTGCAGAAGGCCTATTGGCCCATACGAGGCAGCTCCTATTCTATAACCACCCAATCCCACTCATATACTTGTCCACTACTCATATATATTTATGAGCTAATATATTTTATTCAATATATATATTGCTAATATATTTAGCAATCAATGTATCCATCCATCTATCTACCTATATAAATTTTCCATTAATCTATCCATTTATCATAAGCATCTATCAACACCCTCCCCACTCCCTCTCCTATTTTACTACCAAACTCCCTCCTTTCGTTCTGGCACCTTCTCCTTCCCTTTTCCTCCCTCTCATATACCTGCTCATCCTCCATCCTTTTGCCCTTCCCACTCCCGCCCCTCTCCCATCCCGCCCTTCCCATCGTCTTCCCTCTCGCCGCAGATCCATCCCTTCGTTCTCATGTCTTCCGCCGCTTCTCACTCTTGCCCTTCCCTCTGTTTTTCCTCCCTCCCGTTGCTAGTCCTTCCTTTCGTTCACTCACCTTCCCTTCTTACCCATCATGTAGTCTTCCCTCCCGCCGCTATCCCTTCCCATCGTCCTCCCTCCCTCCTACATCACACTCTCTGCCCCCCTTCCTGCACCTCCTTCACTCCCATTTCATCCCTTTTTCACCTGTACAACTCCCCTTGTTCCCCCCTCTTCATCCCTCTTTCACCTGCACCTCTCCCCCTGTTCCCCCTCTTCATCCCTCTTTCACCTGCACCTCTCCCCCTGTTCCCCCTCTTCATCCCTTTTTCACCTGCACCACTCCCCCTGTTCCCCCTCTTCATCCTTCTTTCACCTGCACCTCTCCCCCTGTTCCTCCTCTTCATCCCAGTTTCACCTGCACCTCTCCCCCTGTTCCCCTTCTTCATCCCAGTTTCACCTGCACCACTCCCCCTGTTCCCCCTCTTCATTCCTGTTTCACCTGCACCTCTCCCCCTGTTCCCCCTCTTCATCCCAGTTCCACCTGCACCTCTCACCCTGTCCCCCCTCTTCATCCCTGTTTCACCTGCACCACTGCCCCTGTTCCCCCCCTCTTTGGGATGAAGAGCTCTCCTGGCTGTCTGGGTTCGAATCCTTCATGGGTGTGGAGTTTTCAATTGCATATTGGCTTGGGGACCATTCAATCTTGTTCCCAAGCCATATATTGTTATATATATATATATATATATATATATATATATATATATATATATATATATATATTAGAGAAGAGAAGAAAGTATCAAGGTGGTCAGTGAGGATCCACAAGGTCTTCTCTGAGTACTCTTTATTTTCTTCTCCAAGGCTATGGGTCCCTACACTTGCACTAGAGGTGATACCCTTTCTAGGTTTAAAAAATATATATATATATATATAAATATATATATATATATATATATATATATATATATATATATATATATATATATATATATATATATATATATATATATATATATATATATGTCGCACCTAGTAGCCAGAACGCACTTCTCAGCCTACTATGCAAGGCCCGATTTGCCTAATAAGCCAAGTTTTCCTTAATTAATATATTTTCTCTATTTTTTTTTCTTATGAAATGATAAAGCTACCTATTTCATTATGTTTGAGGACAATTTTTTTTTATTGGAGTTAAAATCAACGTAGATATATGACTGAACCTAATCAACCCTACCTAACCTAACCTAACCTAACCTATCTGTATAGGTTAGGTTAGGTTAGGTAGCCGAAAAAGTTAGGTTAGGTTAGGTTAGGTAGGTTAGGTAGTTGAAAAACCATTAATTCATGAAAACGTGGCTTATTAGGCCAATCGGGCCTTGCATAGTAGGCTGAGAAGTGAGTTCTGGCTAATAGGTACGACATATATATATATATATATATATATATATATATATATATATATATATATATATATATATATATATATATATATATTTATATATATATATAAATATATTTGTAATATATATATTGTATTATAATAATTATGAATAAAATATTTTTATTCCTTTATGTGTCATTGACATTTTTTTATTTTTTTTATTCAATTTATTATTTTTTATTATATTTTCATTCATTTAATAAGTGTTATGATTCGATATTTAGTTCGTCATGTATTTACTTATTGTTTATATATTTATATATATATATATATATATATATATATATATATATATATATATATATATATATATATATATATATATATATGTGTGTGTATTTTCTTTAAAAATTTTATATATATAAATATATATGTATATTTAAATATTGATCTGAGCCTGTGGATATGGACCCTGTGGGTCCAGGAGGCCATCTGTGTCCCCTCAGATGGTCTCCCTTATCACAGTTTGTGTCTATGGATGTGTGTCAGTGTGTGAGACACTGTGAGTGTCCGGGTGAGTGTGGGTGTCCCTGTGAGTGTCCGGATGATTATGTGTCCGGTTACATCTGTGGTTTCAGGAGGCCATCTGTTTCCCCTCAGATAGTCTCCCTTATCACAGTCTATGGATTTGTGTGTGTGAGTGTCCCTGTGAATGTTCGGATAAGGGTGTGTGTGTGTGTGTGTGTGTGTGTGTGTGAGTGTCCGGATTTATGTGAGGTTTGGTTCCAGGAACCATTTGTGTCCCCTCCTCCCCCAAATCTCCTCCCTTATTCCCACCGTGGGTTCGAATCCCAGGTGATTAGACCTACTCTAGGTCTATGGATCCAAGGTATCCATCCGTGGGCCCAACGGATTTCACCCCTTCCCCACTTTCCTAGGGCCAGGCCAATTCCAGCTATCCAGGGAACCTGTCGAAACAGAGACAGCTACAGGAGGGGACACACACAAATATTTGTGCCCTGCAGTTACACAACCGTTCCGACAGGCTCGATCGCAATCTATCCAGATGAGAACACGTTCTCCTCCGACTAGACCACGCTGGAGTCGCTGTATGTTTAAAATTTGGTTCCTTTATTTATAGTTAGTATTTTTTGTGTATTAATTGATTTGTTTTATATTTTTAATGACTTAGGTAGAGTGATTTAGGGATTGGGGGGAGGTGGGGTGGTACTGGGGGAGGTGGTAGCGTATGTAGTAGATTATACGAGATCTTGGTTAGTTATTATTTATCTTGTTGTGTTCACCTAGTTGTTCTTGCGAGGGTTGAGCTCTGCTCTTTCGGCCCGCCTCTCAACTGTGAATCAATGAATTTTTACTAGCTAATAAAAAAAAAATTCCACATACACACACCCAGGAAGCAGCCCGTAACAGGTGTCTAATGCCCAAGTACCTATGTACTGCTAGGTAAGAGGAGCATCATGAATGAATGAAACTCTGTTGATTTTCGTTGGCGCCATCACCGGGGGATCGAACTTTGACACTAGGATTACGAGTCGAGAGCGCTGTCCACTCAGTTATAAAGCCCCCTAGTGTGTGTACTGGTGCAAAAGATAATTTGGGAGAGGTTAATGGAAAAGAATGATGTTTGGTGGCCTTTAAGGCGCTGGAAGAGGGTTGCCAGTTATGAATTTAAATTATAAATTTATTAAGATAGGATATATATGCAAAAGACGTTGTGAGAGATAGTAAGAAAAGTGTTTCTGACTGAGGTTAGGTACTGTGTGATTTACTTGTATGTTAGGAAAAAGAATATTTATCAGAAACATAGATGTTCTTTAGAAATGTTTGTTTGCAAATAGTTGTAAATTATTGGGTAAAAAGCCAATGGTTACCGTACCTTGAACAAACACACGTGAGCACAATTAGTCGACGGGGGTCAGAGAGTGAGAGTGAACAGCGAAACAGTAACAAAAAATGTGACAATAATGGGAAACTATGTCATTCAAACGTATACATGTTAACCATATAAATTACAGTAACACTAAACGCGCGCATACGTACATATGTCAATCAACTTACATAAATAAACATTCACTAATATGTACCTTTAAAATGGACACATACAGATAATTACCGTACACATGTCAGTTTAATTACAGGTACACATAAACACATATAGCTTCACGTGTCTGTCGGTCATGACAATAGTACACATGGATACGAACACAAAACAGTCCATTATCAACTAGTGTGTGTGTGTGTGTGTGTGTGTGTGTGTTTTATCCTTATATTTACTATATGTATCTGCAGAATCGAGTTATTAGCTCTTGGACCCCGCCTATCAAATAAATGTATTTATCCTCTTTTATATCTACTACATCTATTTCTCTCTAACTAACACACACACAAACATACACATATACAAATGCTGGGCGGACTGCATTTTCTTGGATTGTCGAAAAGCCTTTGACACAGTACCGCATAAGAGGCTGGTACATAAGCTGGAGAGACAGGCAGGTGTATCTGGTAAGGTGCTCCAGTGGATAAGGGAGTATCTAAGCAATAGGAAGCAGGGAGTTACGGTGAGGGGTGAGACCTCCGATTGGCGTGAAGTCACCAGTGGAGTCCCACAGGGCTCTGTACTCGGTCCTATCTTGTTTCTGATATATGTAAATGATCTCCCGGAGGGTATCGATTCATTTCTCTCAATGTTTGCGGACGATGCTAAAATTATGAGAAGGATTAAAACAGAAGAGGACTGTTTGAGGCTTCAAGAAGACGTAGACAAGCTGAAGGAATGGTCGAACATGTGGTTGTTAGAGTTTAACCCAACCAAATGTAATGTAATGAAGATAGGTGTAGGGAGCAGGAGGCCAGATACAAGGTATCATCTGGGAGAGGAAATTCTTCAGGAGTCAGAGAAGGAAAAAGACTTGGGGATTGATATCACGCCAGACCTGTCTCCTGCAGCACATATCAAGCGGATAACATTTGCGGCATATGCCAGGCTGGCCAACATACGAACGGCATTCAGAAACTTGTGTAAAGAATCATTCAGAACTTTGTATACCACATATGTCAGGCCAATCCTGGAGTATGCAGCCCCAGCATGGAGTCCATATCTAGTCAAGGATAAGACTAAACTGGAAAAGGTTCAAAGGTTTGCCACCAGACTAGTACCCGAGCTGAGAGGTATGAGCTACGAGGAGAGACTACGGGAATTAAACCTCACTTCGCTGGAAGACAGAAGAGTTAGGGGGGACATGATCACCACATTCAAGATTCTGAAGGGGATTGATAGGGTAGATAAAGACAGTCTATTTAACACAAGGGGAACACGCACAAGGGGACACAGGTGGAAACTGAGTGCCCAAATGAGCCACAGAGATATTAGAAAGAACTTTTTTAGTGTCAGAGTGGTTGACAAATGGAATGCATTAGGGGGTGATGTGGTGGAGGCTGACTCCATACACAGTTTCAAGTGTAGATATGACAGAACCCGATAGGCTCAGGAATCTGTACACATGTTGATTGACGGTTGAGAGGCGGGACCAAAAAGCCAGAGCTCAACCCCCGCAAACACAACTAGGTGAGTACAACTAGGTGAGTACACACACACACACACATACACACACACACACACACACACACACACACACACACACACACACACAAACTGGAGGCGTAGCGTCTAAATAGAGAGAGTTCGATGGTTATAATCCTAATGGTCCCCGATCGAATCCCGGTTGATGCAATAGCAAATCGAAAGATATTCTTTAGCCTGATTCGACTGTTCACCTAGCACAAATGTATCCATCAATGTATCCATCTATCTATCTACTTATATCTGTCAATCCATCAATCTATCTTCCCATTAAACCAACCATTTATCATTATATACATCTATCTATCCATGTATCCGTCCATCAACTCATCTTTCTATCCATCCATATAGTCATCTGTCTTTCCGTCCATCAACTCATCTATGCATACGTCTATCCGTCAATATATATATTTAGCAATCAATGTATCCATCCATCTATCTACCTATATAAATTTTCCATTAATCTATCCATTTATCATAAGCATCTATCAACACCCTCCCCACTCCCTCTCCTATTTTACTACCAAACTCCCTCCTTTCGTTCTGGCACCTTCTCCTTCCCTTTTCCTCCCTCTCATATACCTGCTCATCCTCCATCCTTTTGCCCTTCCCACACCCGCCCCTCTCCCATCCCGCCCTTCCCATCGTCTTCCCTCTCGCCGCAGATCCATCCCTTCGTTCTCATGTCTTCCGCCGCTTCTCACTCTCGCCCTTCCCTCTGTTTTTCCTCCCTCCCGTTGCTAGTCCTTCCCTTCGTTCACTCACCTTCCCTTCTTACCCATCATGTAGTCTTCCCTCCCGCCGCCATCCCTTCCCATCGTCCTCCCTCCCTTCTACATCACACTCTCTGCCCCCCTTCCTGCACCTCCTTCACTCCCATTTCATCCCTTTTTCACCTGTACAACTCCCCTTGTTCCCCCCTCTTCATCCCTCTTTCACCTGCACCTCTCCCCCTGTTCCCCCTCTTCATCCCTCTTTCACCTGCACCACTCCCCCTGTTCCCCCTCTTCATCCCTTTTTCACCTGCACCACTCCCCCTGTTCCCCCTCTTCATCCTTCTTTCACCTGCACCTCTCCCCCTGTTCCCCCTCTTCATCCCAGTTTCACTTGCACCTCTCCCCCTGTTCCCCTTCTTCATCCCAGTTTCACCTGCACCACTCCCCCTGTTCACCCTCTTCATTCCTGTTTCACCTGCACCTCTCCCCCTGTTCCCCCTCTTCATCCCAGTTCCACCTGCACCTCTCCCCCTGTTCCCCCTCTTCATCCCTGTTTCACCTGCACCACTGCCCCTGTTCCCCCCCTCTTTGGGATGAAGAGCTCTCCTGGCTGTCTGGGTTCGAATCCTTCATGGGTGTGGAGTTTTCAATTGCATATTGGCTTGGGGACCATTCAATCTTGTTCCCAAGCCATATATTGTTATATATATATATTAGAGAAGAGAAGAAAGTATCAAGGTGGTCAGTGAGGATCCACAAGGTCTTCTCTGAGTACTCTTTATTTTCTTCTCCAAGGCTATGGGTCCCTACACTTGCACTAGAGGTGATACCCTTTCTAGGTTTAAAAAAATCTATATATATATATAAATATATATATATATATATATATATATATATATATATATATATATATATATATATATATATATATATATATATATATATTTTTTTTTTTTTTTTTTTTTTTTTTTTTTTTTTTTTTTTTTTTTTTTTTTTTTTTTTTTTTTTTTTTTTTTTTTTTTTTTTAATTTTTGAAAAATAAAATAGGGAAGGGAGTACCACCTCTGGCTGGAAGAAGGGGGACCCATAGCCTCGGAGGAAACCACACATAACGCATTGGAGGGAATGTGGGTCCCCTCCAATACAGTTTCTGTGTGCTTTTCTCCTACCACCCCCTTCCCTTTTTTTTTTTTTTTCCTTTATTGTGTATTTAAAGGTTACAAAACATACAAGACAAATGCCTAAAGGTTATGGATCTCTTGAAGCTCCTCCGCTTCTGGACAGGAACCGAGGACGCAGCAAGCATTTCCCCTCTGGATCGCCACACTGAGACGCTGAAATAAAAAACTAGAAGCCCTTGGGTCTCTGGTGACGTCAATGAGCTTGGACCCCAATTCCTTGAGAAATCCCAAGGCACTCTTGCCCCAGGGGCCATGCGTCTCAGACGCTATGGGAACAAAGAGGTATTGACCTTCCAGTCGCCTGTACTTGAGTGATTTTGCTGTTTCCCTGTGGTTGGCCGCCCCACCTGCTTGATCAGCTCCGAAGTGTACATAGGTGTCAGCCAGGGTGGATACACATGTGTAGTCCCACACCAACTGTCTACCCTCCTTCCATGAGTATATGGTGATGCCATCAGGGCGAAGTGCTGGGAAATCCGGGTTTTGGACCCCTAGGACGCGAGGTTCTCTCTCCGCCGGGCACCCAGCTGAGACGAGGCCCCTCTTGATGATGTCATTGACCTCGTTGTGTCTTGCATGCCAGCCCTTTGTGCTTCCGCAATGCAACCCATGCAGTCCGTATTGGTCTGCTTCCACCCTGTTGCAAATACACTTGTATTCAGTGTGAATTGGGGCACCAAGGCGGAGGGCCACTGCTACACGAAGGGATTCTGGATCTAGGCGCGTGCCCATTGCAGACATGGGTACTGCCAGGAGGAAGTCTCCTGCATGGGGGGCACGCACTGCTCTGAGGCGGGCTTTCTCCTTGTCTGATGTTGCGACGCTTAGCATGGCATCAGCTACTTTTTCCACTAGAGGGTGGTCCCAGCCGGACTGTTTGTGTTGTTTTGTTGGCTCTATAATGGTTGCTGGGGCTGCAAGAACATTCCACTGATTTGAACATTCAGTGAAAGCAGGATCGTGTATTCCTGCTGAATCTCTCAGGGTTGCAGGTAAAATATCTCTGACGAGGTCGTGCGATGCATGAGAGGAGGAAAGGAAGGCTGGTAGAGCAATTTGGGAGGCTGTGCGGACACCAAGGCCGCCGAGTCTTACAGGAAGGGTTGCTTGCTCCCACTGAGAGTCGTCCAATGGCAGGTTCAGGACTTTCACCAGCATGGACCTTAGAAGGGTGTCATACACATTTAACTTAGGGCTGCTGTAGGATGGAGAACATCTCAGAAAGTAGGTCAACTTAGGGAGAGACAGGCATCTTGTAAGGAGAAAGAGAGCATCATGGGCATCAATCTTGTCAATCCTGTCCTGCATTCTCTTTAGGTCAGTGATTTTTGCAGCCAGGACCTCCTCGATTGCTCGTGGGCCAATAAGGGCACCCAGGAGAGTGCAGTCCGGTGGTTCGACAACGAGAATGTCTGGAAGAGCATTTTGTATTTGCCCAGTGATGTCTGGGTTGCGGGAGATTATTTCACATTTGGATGCATTGAGAATGAGGCCTAAGGCTGCTCCCTGCTCCTGGATTTTCCTTATATCCCCCAATATGGTTTCCGGAGTTCCAGCTAGAGTGCCATCATCCAGGTACCAGATGTTATATATATATATATATATATATATATATATATATATATATATATATATATATATATATATATATATATATATATATATATATATATATATATATATATATATGTCGCACCTAGTAGCCAGAACGCACTTCTCAGCCTACTATGCAAGGCCCGATTTGCCTAATAAGCCAAGTTTTCCTTAATTAATATATTTTCTCTAATTTTTTTCTTATGAAATGATAAAGCTACCTATTTCATTATGTTTGAGGACAATTTTTTTTATTGGAGTTAAAATCAACGTAGATATATGACTGAACCTAATCAACCCTACCTAACCTAACCTAACCTAACCTATCTGTATACGTTAGGTTAGGTTAGGTAGCCGAAAAAGTTAGGTTAGGTTAGGTTAGGTAGGTTAGGTAGTTGAAAAACCATTAATTCATGAAAACGTGGCTTATTAGGCCAATCGGGCCTTGCATAGTAGGCTGAGAAGTGAGTTCTGGCTAATAGGTACGACATATATATATATATATATATATATATATATATATATATATATATATATATATATATATATATATATATGTATATATATATATATATATATATATATAAATATATATATATATATACATATATATATATATATATATATATATATATATATATATATATATTTATATATATATATAAATATATTTGTAATATATATATTGCATTATAATAATTATGAATAAAATATTTTTATTCCTTTATGTGTCATTGACATTTTTTTATTTTTTTTATTCAATTTATTATTTTTTGTTATATTTTCATTCATTTAATAAGTGTTATGATTCGATTTTTAGTTCGTCATGTATTTACTTATTGTTTATATATTTATATATATATATATATGCGAACAAGCCTGAATGGTCCCCAGGACAATATGCAACTGAAAACTCACACCCCAGAAGTGACTCGAACCCATACTCCCAGAAGCAACGCAACTGGTATGTACAAGACGCCTTAATCCACTTGACCATCACGACCGGACATAATGAGGTGATAGCCGAGGCTATTTGAACCACCCCACCGCCGGCACTCGGATAGTAATCTTGGGCATAGCATTTTACCAAATCACCTCATTCTTTGGGGCACACGTCACGTGTGCCCCAAAGAATGAGGTGATTTGGTAAAATGCTATGCCCAAGATTACTATCCGAGTGCCGGCGGTGGGGTGGTTCAAATAGCCTCGGCTATCACCTCATTATGTCCGGTCGTGATGGTCAAGTGGATTAAGGCGTCTTGTACATACCAGTTGCGTTGCTTCTGGGAGTATGGGTTCGAGTCACTTCTGGGGTGTGAGTTTTCAGTTATATATATATATATATATATATATATATATATATATATATATATATATATATATATATATATATATATATATATATATATAAATATATATGTATATTTAAATATTGATCTGAGCCTGTGGATATGGACCCTGTGGGTCCAGGAGGCCATCTGTGTCCCCTCAGATGGTCTCCCTTATCACAGTTTGTGTCTATGGATGTGTGTCAGTGTGTGAGACACTGTGAGTGTCCGGGTGAGTGTGGGTGTCCCTGTGAGTGTCCGGATGATTATGTGTCCGGTTACATCTGTGGTTTCAGGAGGCCATCTGTTTCCCCTCAGATAGTCTCCCTTATCACAGTCTATGGATGTGTGTGTGTGAGTGTCCCTGTGAATGTTCGGATAAGTGTGTGTGTGTGTGTGTGTGTGTGTGTGTGTGTGTGTGAGTGTCCGGATTTATGTGAGGTTTGGTTCCAGGAACCATTTGTGTCCCCTCCTCCCAAAAATCCCCTCCCTTATTCCCACCGTGGGTTCGAATCCCAGGTGATTAGACCTACTCTAGGTCTATGGATCCAAGGTATCCATCCGTGGGCCCAACGGATTTCACCCCTTCCCCACTTTCCTAGGGCCAGGCCAATTCCAGCTATCCAGGGAACCTGTCGAAACAGAGACAGCTACAGGAGGGGACACACACAAATATTTGTGCCCTGCAGTTACACAACCGTTCCGACAGGCTCGATCGCAATCTATCCAGATGAGAACACGTTCTCCTCCGACTAGACCACGCTGGAGTCGCTGTATGTTTAAAATTTGGTTCCTTTATTTATAGTTAGTATTTTTTGTGTATTAATTGATTTGTTTTATATTTTTAATGACTTAGGTAGAGTGATTTAGGGATTGGGGGGAGGTGGGGTGGTACTGGGGGAGGTGGTAGCGTATGTAGTAGATTATACGAGATCTTGGTTAGTTATTATTTATCTTGTTGTGTTCACCTAGTTGTTCTTGCGAGGGTTGAGCTCTGCTCTTTCGGCCCGCCTCTCAACTGTGAATCAATCAATTTTTACTAGCTAATAAAAAAAAAATTCCACATACACACACCCAGGAAGCAGCCCGTAACAGGTGTCTAATGCCCAAGTACCTATGTACTGCTAGGTAAGAGGAGCATCATGAATGAATGAAACTCTGCTGATTTTCGTTGGCGCCATCACCGGGGGATCGAACTTTGACACTAGGATTACGAGTCGAGAGCGCTGTCCACTCAGTTATAAAGCCCCCTAGTGTGTGTACTGGTGCAAAAGATAATTTGGGAGAGGTTAATGGAAAAGAATGATGTTTGGTGGCCTTTAAGGCGCTGGAAGAGGGTTGCCAGTTATGAATTTAAATTATAAATTTATTAAGATTGGATATATATGCAAAAGACGTTGTGAGAGATAGTAAGAAAAGTGTTTCTGACTGAGGTTAGGTACTGTGTGATTTACTTGTATGTTAGGAAAAAGAATATTTATCAGAAACATAGATGTTCTTTAGAAATGTTTGTTTGCAAATAGTTGTAAATTATTGGGTAAAAAGCCAATGGTTACCGTACCTTGAACAAACACACGTGAGCACAATTAGTCGACGGGGGTCAGAGAGTGAGAGTGAACAGCGAAACAGTAACAAAAAATGTGACAATAATGGGAAACTATGTCATTCAAACGTATACATGTTAACCATATAAATTACAGTAACACTAAACGCGCGCATACGTACATATGTCAATCAACTTACATAAATAAACATTCACTAATATGTACCTTTAAAATGGACACATACAGATAATTACCGTACACATGTCAGTTTAATTACAGGTACACATAAACACATATAGCTTCACGTGTCTGTCGGTCATGACAATAGTACACATGGATACGAACACAAAACAGTCCATTATCAACTAGTGTGTGTGTGTGTGTGTGTGTGTGTTTTATCCTTATATTTACTATATGTATCTGCAGAATCGAGTTATTAGCTCTTGGACCCCGCCTATCAAATAAATGTATTTATCCTCTTTTATATCTACTACATCTATTTCTCTCTAACTAACACACACACAAACATACACATATACAAATGCTGGGCGGACTGCATTTTCTTGAATTGTCGAAAAGCCTTTGACACAGTACCGCATAAGAGGCTGGTACATAAGCTGGAGAGACAGGCAGGTGTATCTGGTAAGGTGCTCCAGTGGATAAGGGAGTATCTAAGCAATAGGAAGCAGGGAGTTACGGTGAGGGGTGAGACCTCCGATTGGCGTGAAGTCACCAGTGGAGTCCCACAGGGCTCTGTACTCGGTCCTATCTTGTTTCTGATATATGTAAATGATCTCCCGGAGGGTATCGATTCATTTCTCTCAATGTTTGCGGACGATGCTAAAATTATGAGAAGGATTAAAACAGAAGAGGACTGTTTGAGGCTTCAAGAAGACGTAGACAAGCTGAAGGAATGGTTAAGTTAAATGGTTTTAAGTTAAATCTAGTCCTTGGAATTGTTACTGTTAATTCTTACTTTATATATTTACTTTATATATTTACTTTATATATTTTAATATAAACGTTATATATTCCTTAAATTATATTTGAAACTTTGTATATTTACATGTTCAATATTAAGTTTTATATAATATCAACTTTGTTAAGTCTATAATATAAACCGTGTTTAATATAAACTTTATATAATTACTTACTTTATGTGAACTTTATATATTTACATGTTCTGCAGAATTTAATCTTCAATAAACTTTAACGCCCCATACTGCCAGTATCTTTCTCCCCCTGGTCAGAAAATGGTCACTGCTTGCATCACAAGCGGGGATGTTTCTGGCGGGGGAGAAAGAAACAATTGCGCAGCGCGTCCCGCGGCGTTGCGCGGGCAGTTTGGGGCCGTATAAATACGGGCGCACAACGGGGCTCCGCCTCACTCCGCCTGCCCTCGCCGCTGCCCTCGCAAGTTACACAACCGTTCCGACAGGCTCGATCGCAATCTATCCAGATGAGAACACGTTCTCCTCCGACTAGACCACGCTGGAGTCGCTGTATGTTTAAAATTTGGTTCCTTTATTTATAGTTAGTATTTTTTGTGTATTAATTGATTTGTTTTATATTTTTAATGACTTAGGTAGAGTGATTTAGGGATTGGGGGGAGGTGGGGTGGTACTGGGGGAGGTGGTAGCGTATGTAGTAGATTATACGAGATCTTGGTTAGTTATTATTTATCTTGTTGTGTTCACCTAGTTGTTCTTGCGAGGGTTGAGCTCTGCTCTTTCGGCCCGCCTCTCAACTGTGAATCAATCAATTTTTACTAGCTAATAAAAAAAAAATTCCACATACACACACCCAGGAAGCAGCCCGTAACAGGTGTCTAATGCCCAAGTACCTATGTACTGCTAGGTAAGAGGAGCATCATGAATGAATGAAACTCTGCTGATTTTCGTTGGCGCCATCACCGGGGGATCGAACTTTGACACTAGGATTACGAGTCGAGAGCGCTGTCCACTCAGTTATAAAGCCCCCTAGTGTGTGTACTGGTGCAAAAGATAATTTGGGAGAGGTTAATGGAAAAGAATGATGTTTGGTGGCCTTTAAGGCGCTGGAAGAGGGTTGCCAGTTATGAATTTAAATTATAAATTTATTAAGATTGGATATATATGCAAAAGACGTTGTGAGAGATAGTAAGAAAAGTGTTTCTGACTGAGGTTAGGTACTGTGTGATTTACTTGTATGTTAGGAAAAAGAATATTTATCAGAAACATAGATGTTCTTTAGAAATGTTTGTTTGCAAATAGTTGTAAATTATTGGGTAAAAAGCCAATGGTTACCGTACCTTGAACAAACACACGTGAGCACAATTAGTCGACGGGGGTCAGAGAGTGAGAGTGAACAGCGAAACTGTAACAAAAAATGTGACAATAATGGGAAACTATGTCATTCAAACGTATACATGTTAACCATATAAATTACAGTAACACTAAACGCGCGCATACGTACATATGTCAATCAACTTACATAAATAAACATTCACTAATATGTACCTTTAAAATGGACACATACAGATAATTACCGTACACATGTCAGTTTAATTACAGGTACACATAAACACATATAGCTTCACGTGTCTGTCGGTCATGACAATAGTACACATGGATACGAACACAAAACAGTCCATTATCAACTAGTGTGTGTGTGTGTGTGTGTGTGTGTGTGTTTTATCCTTATATTTACTATATGTATCTGCAGAATCGAGTTATTAGCTCTTGGACCCCGCCTATCAAATAAATGTATTTATCCTCTTTTATATCTACTACATCTATTTCTCTCTAACTAACACACACACAAACATACACATATACAAATGCTGGGCGGACTGCATTTTCTTGGATTGTCGAAAAGCCTTTGACACAGTACCGCATAAGAGGCTGGTACATAAGCTGGAGAGACAGGCAGGTGTATCTGGTAAGGTGCTCCAGTGGATAAGGGAGTATCTAAGCAATAGGAAGCAGGGAGTTACGGTGAGGGGTGAGACCTCCGATTGGCGTGAAGTCACCAGTGGAGTCCCACAGGGCTCTGTACTCGGTCCTATCTTGTTTCTGATATATGTAAATGATCTCCCGGAGGGTATCGATTCATTTCTCTCAATGTTTGCGGACGATGCTAAAATTATGAGAAGGATTAAAACAGAAGAGGACTGTTTGAGGCTTCAAGAAGACGTAGACAAGCTGAAGGAATGGTCGAACATGTGGTTGTTAGAGTTTAACCCAACCAAATGTAATGTAATGAAGATAGGTGTAGGGAGCAGGAGGCCAGATACAAGGTATCATCTGGGAGAGGAAATTCTTCAGGAGTCAGAGAAGGAAAAAGACTTGGGGATTGATATCACGCCAGACCTGTCTCCTGCAGCACATATCAAGCGGATAACATTTGCGGCATATGCCAGGCTGGCCAACATACGAACGGCATTCAGAAACTTGTGTAAATAATCATTCAGAACTTTGTATACCACATATGTCAGGCCAATCCTGGAGTATGCAGCCCCAGCATGGAGTCCATATCTAGTCAAGGATAAGACTAAACTGGAAAAGGTTCAAAGGTTTGCCACCAGACTAGTACCCGAGCTGAGAGGTATGAGCTACGAGGAGAGACTACGGGAATTAAACCTCACTTCGCTGGAAGACAGAAGAGTTAGGGGGGACATGATCACCACATTCAAGATTCTGAAGGGGATTGATAGGGTAGATAAAGACAGTCTATTTAACACAAGGGGAACACGCACAAGGGGACACAGGTGGAAACTGAGTGCCCAAATGAGCCACAGAGATATTAGAAAGAACTTTTTTAGTGTCAGAGTGGTTGACAAATGGAATGCATTAGGGGGTGATGTGGTGGAGGCTGACTCCATACACAGTTTCAAGTGTAGATATGACAGAACCCGATAGGCTCAGGAATCTGTACACATGTTGATTGACGGTTGAGAGGCGGGACCAAAAAGCCAGAGCTCAACCCCCGCAAACACAACTAGGTGAGTACAACTAGGTGAGTACACACACACACACACATACACACACACACACACACACACACACACACACACACACACACACAAACTGGAGGCGTAGCGTCTAAATAGAGAGAGTTCGATGGTTATAATCCTAATGGTCCCCGATCGAATCCCGGTTGATGCAATAGCAAATCGAAAGATATTCTTTAGCCTGATTCGACTGTTCACCTAGCACAAATGTATCCATCAATGTATCCATCTATCTATCTACTTATATCTGTCAATCCATCAATCTATCTTCCCATTAAACCAACCATTTATCATTATATACATCTATCTATCCATGTATCCGTCCATCAACTCATCTTTCTATCCATCCATATAGTCATCTGTCTTTCCGTCCATCAACTCATCTATGCATACGTCTATCCGTCAATATATATATTTAGCAATCAATGTATCCATCCATCTATCTACCTATATAAATTTTCCATTAATCTATCCATTTATCATAAGCATCTATCAACACCCTCCCCACTCCCTCTCCTATTTTACTACCAAACTCCCTCCTTTCGTTCTGGCACCTTCTCCTTCCCTTTTCCTCCCTCTCATATACCTGCTCATCCTCCATCCTTTTGCCCTTCCCACACCCGCCCCTCTCCCATCCCGCCCTTCCCATCGTCTTCCCTCTCGCCGCAGATCCATCCCTTCGTTCTCATGTCTTCCGCCGCTTCTCACTCTCGCCCTTCCCTCTGTTTTTCCTCCCTCCCGTTGCTAGTCCTTCCCTTCGTTCACTCACCTTCCCTTCTTACCCATCATGTAGTCTTCCCTCCCGCCGCCATCCCTTCCCATCGTCCTCCCTCCCTCCTACATCACACTCTCTGCCCCCCTTCCTGCACCTCTTTCACTCCCATTTCATCCCTTTTTCACCTGTACAACTCCCCTTGTTCCCCCCTCTTCATCCCTCTTTCACCTGCACCTCTCCCCCTGTTCCCCCTCTTCATCCCTCTTTCACCTGCACCACTCCCCCTGTTCCCCCTCTTCATCCCTTTTTCACCTGCACCACTCCCCCTGTTCCCCCTCTTCATCCTTCTTTCACCTGCACCTCTCCCCCTGTTCCCCCTCTTCATCCCAGTTTCACTTGCACCTCTCCCCCTGTTCCCCTTCTTCATCCCAGTTTCACCTGCACCACTCCCCCTGTTCACCCTCTTCATTCCTGTTTCACCTGCACCTCTCCCCCTGTTCCCCCTCTTCATCCCAGTTCCACCTGCACCTCTCCCCCTGTTCCCCCTCTTCATCCCTGTTTCACCTGCACCACTGCCCCTGTTCCCCCCCTCTTTGGGATGAAGAGCTCTCCTGGCTGTCTGGGTTCGAATCCTTCATGGGTGTGGAGTTTTCAATTGCATATTGGCTTGGGGACCATTCAATCTTGTTCCCAAGCCATATATTGTTATATATATATATTAGAGAAGAGAAGAAAGTATCAAGGTGGTCAGTGAGGATCCACAAGGTCTTCTCTGAGTACTCTTTATTTTCTTCTCCAAGGCTATGGGTCCCTACACTTGCACTAGAGGTGATACCCTTTCTAGGTTTAAAAAAATCTATATATATATATAAATATATATATATATATATATATATATATATATATATATATATATATATATATATATATATATATATATATATATATATATATATATATATTTTTTTTTTTTTTTTTTTTTTTTTTTTTTTTTTTTTTTTTTAATTTTTGAAAAATAAAATAGGGAAGGGAGTACCACCTCTGGCTGGAAGAAGGGGGACCCATAGCCTCGGAGGAAACCACACATAACGCATTGGAGGGAATGTGGGTCCCCTCCAATACAGTTTCTGTGTGCTTTTCTCCTACCACCCCCTTCCCTTTTTTTTTTTTTTCCTTTATTGTGTATTTAAAGGTTACAAAACATACAAGACAAATGCCTAAAGGTTATGGATCTCTTGAAGCTCCTCCGCTTCTGGACAGGAACCGAGGACGCAGCAAGCATTTCCCCTCTGGATCGCCACACTGAGACGCTGAAATAAAAAACTAGAAGCCCTTGGGTCTCTGGTGACGTCAATGAGCTTGGACCCCAATTCCTTGAGAAATCCCAAGGCACTCTTGCCCCAGGGGCCATGCGTCTCAGACGCTATGGGAACAAAGAGGTATTGACCTTCCAGTCGCCTGTACTTGAGTGATTTTGCTGTTTCCCTGTGGTTGGCCGCCCCACCTGCTTGATCAGCTCCGAAGTGTACATAGGTGTCAGCCAGGGTGGATACACATGTGTAGTCCCACACCAACTGTCTACCCTCCTTCCATGAGTATATGGTGATGCCATCAGGGCGAAGTGCTGGGAAATCCGGGTTTTGGACCCCTAGGACGCGAGGTTCTCTCTCCGCCGGGCACCCAGCTGAGACGAGGCCCCTCTTGATGATGTCATTGACCTCGTTGTGTCTTGCATGCCAGCCCTTTGTGCTTCCGCAATGCAACCCATGCAGTCCGTATTGGTCTGCTTCCACCCTGTTGCAAATACACTTGTATTCAGTGTGAATTGGGGCACCAAGGCGGAGGGCCACTGCTACACGAAGGGATTCTGGATCTAGGCGCGTGCCCATTGCAGACATGGGTACTGCCAGGAGGAAGTCTCCTGCATGGGGGGCACGCACTGCTCTGAGGCGGGCTTTCTCCTTGTCTGATGTTGCGACGCTTAGCATGGCATCAGCTACTTTTTCCACTAGAGGGTGGTCCCAGCCGGACTGTTTGTGTTGTTTTGTTGGCTCTATAATGGTTGCTGGGGCTGCAAGAACATTCCACTGATTTGAACATTCAGTGAAAGCAGGATCGTGTATTCCTGCTGAATCTCTCAGGGTTGCAGGTAAAATATCTCTGACGAGGTCGTGCGATGCATGAGAGGAGGAAAGGAAGGCTGGTAGAGCAATTTGGGAGGCTGTGCGGACACCAAGGCCGCCGAGTCTTACAGGAAGGGTTGCTTGCTCCCACTGAGAGTCGTCCAATGGCAGGTTCAGGACTTTCACCAGCATGGACCTTAGAAGGGTGTCATACACATTTAACTTAGGGCTGCTGTAGGATGGAGAACATCTCAGAAAGTAGGTCAACTTAGGGAGAGACAGGCATCTTGTAAGGAGAAAGAGAGCATCATGGGCATCAATCTTGTCAATCCTGTCCTGCATTCTCTTTAGGTCAGTGATTTTTGCAGCCAGGACCTCCTCGATTGCTCGTGGGCCAATAAGGGCACCCAGGAGAGTGCAGTCCGGTGGTTCGACAACGAGAATGTCTGGAAGAGCATTTTGTATTTGCCCAGTGATGTCTGGGTTGCGGGAGATTATTTCACATTTGGATGCATTGAGAATGAGGCCTAAGGCTGCTCCCTGCTCCTGGATTTTCCTTATATCCCCCAATATGGTTTCCGGAGTTCCAGCTAGAGTGCCATCATCCAGGTACCAGATGTTATATATATATATATATATATATATATATATATATATATATATATATATATATATATATATATATATATATATATATATATATATATATGTCGCACCTAGTAGCCAGAACGCACTTCTCAGCCTACTATGCAAGGCCCGATTTGCCTAATAAGCCAAGTTTTCCTTAATTAATATATTTTCTCTAATTTTTTTCTTATGAAATGATAAAGCTACCTATTTCATTATGTTTGAGGACAATTTTTTTTATTGGAGTTAAAATCAACGTAGATATATGACTGAACCTAATCAACCCTACCTAACCTAACCTAACCTAACCTATCTGTATACGTTAGGTTAGGTTAGGTAGCCGAAAAAGTTAGGTTAGGTTAGGTTAGGTAGGTTAGGTAGTTGAAAAACCATTAATTCATGAAAACGTGGCTTATTAGGCCAATCGGGCCTTGCATAGTAGGCTGAGAAGTGAGTTCTGGCTAATAGGTACGACATATATATATATATATATATATATATATATATATATATATATATATATATATATATATATATATATATATATATATATATATAAATATATATATATATATACATATATATATATATATATATATATATATATATATATATATATATATATATATATATTTATATATATATATAAATATATTTGTAATATATATATTGCATTAAAATAATTATGAATAAAATATTTTTATTCCTTTATGTGTCATTGACATTTTTTTATTTTTTTTATTCAATTTATTATTTTTTGTTATATTTTCATTCATTTAATAAGTGTTATGATTCGATTTTTAGTTCGTCATGTATTTACTTATTGTTTATATATTTATATATATATATATATGCGAACAAGCCTGAATGGTCCCCAGGACAATATGCAACTGAAAACTCACACCCCAGAAGTGACTCGAACCCATACTCCCAGAAGCAACGCAACTGGTATGTACAAGACGCCTTAATCCACTTGACCATCACGACCGGACATAATGAGGTGATAGCCGAGGCTATTTGAACCACCCCACCGCCGGCACTCGGATAGTAATCTTGGGCATAGCATTTTACCAAATCACCTCATTCTTTGGGGCACACGTCACGTGTGCCCCAAAGAATGAGGTGATTTGGTAAAATGCTATGCCCAAGATTACTATCCGAGTGCCGGCGGTGGGGTGGTTCAAATAGCCTCGGCTATCACCTCATTATGTCCGGTCGTGATGGTCAAGTGGATTAAGGCGTCTTGTACATACCAGTTGCGTTGCTTCTGGGAGTATGGGTTCGAGTCACTTCTGGGGTGTGAGTTTTCAGTTATATATATATATATATATATATATATATATATATATATATATATATATATATATATATATATATATATATATATATATATATATATATATATATATATATATAAATATATATGTATATTTAAATATTGATCTGAGCCTGTGGATATGGACCCTGTGGGTCCAGGAGGCCATCTGTGTCCCCTCAGATGGTCTCCCTTATCACAGTTTGTGTCTATGGATGTGTGTCAGTGTGTGAGACACTGTGAGTGTCCGGGTGAGTGTGGGTGTCCCTGTGAGTGTCCGGATGATTATGTGTCCGGTTACATCTGTGGTTTCAGGAGGCCATCTGTTTCCCCTCAGATAGTCTCCCTTATCACAGTCTATGGATGTGTGTGTGTGTGTCCCTGTGAATGTTCGGATAAGTGTGTGTGTGTGTGTGTGTGTGTGTGTGTGTGTGTGTGAGTGTCCGGATTTATGTGAGGTTTGGTTCCAGGAACCATTTGTGTCCCCTCCTCCCCAAAATCCCCTCCCTTATTCCCACCGTGGGTTCGAATCCCAGGTGATTAGACCTACTCTAGGTCTATGGATCCAAGGTATCCATCCGTGGGCCCAACGGATTTCACCCCTTCCCCACTTTCCTAGGGCCAGGCCAATTCCAGCTATCCAGGGAACCTGTCGAAACAGAGACAGCTACAGGAGGGGACACACACAAATATTTGTGCCCTGCAGTTACACAACCGTTCCGACAGGCTCGATCGCAATCTATCCAGATGAGAACACGTTCTCCTCCGACTAGACCACGCTGGAGTCGCTGTATGTTTAAAATTTGGTTCCTTTATTTATAGTTAGTATTTTTTGTGTATTAATTGATTTGTTTTATATTTTTAATGACTTAGGTAGAGTGATTTAGGGATTGGGGGGAGGTGGGGTGGTACTGGGGGAGGTGGTAGCGTATGTAGTAGATTATACGAGATCTTGGTTAGTTATTATTTATCTTGTTGTGTTCACCTAGTTGTTCTTGCGAGGGTTGAGCTCTGCTCTTTCGGCCCGCCTCTCAACTGTGAATCAATCAATTTTTACTAGCTAATAAAAAAAAAATTCCACATACACACACCCAGGAAGCAGCCCGTAACAGGTGTCTAATGCCCAAGTACCTATGTACTGCTAGGTAAGAGGAGCATCATGAATGAATGAAACTCTGCTGATTTTCGTTGGCGCCATCACCGGGGGATCGAACTTTGACACTAGGATTACGAGTCGAGAGCGCTGTCCACTCAGTTATAAAGCCCCCTAGTGTGTGTACTGGTGCAAAAGATAATTTGGGAGAGGTTAATGGAAAAGAATGATGTTTGGTGGCCTTTAAGGCGCTGGAAGAGGGTTGCCAGTTATGAATTTAAATTATAAATTTATTAAGATTGGATATATATGCAAAAGACGTTGTGAGAGATAGTAAGAAAAGTGTTTCTGACTGAGGTTAGGTACTGTGTGATTTACTTGTATGTTAGGAAAAAGAATATTTATCAGAAACATAGATGTTCTTTAGAAATGTTTGTTTGCAAATAGTTGTAAATTATTGGGTAAAAAGCCAATGGTTACCGTACCTTGAACAAACACACGTGAGCACAATTAGTCGACGGGGGTCAGAGAGTGAGAGTGAACAGCGAAACAGTAACAAAAAATGTGACAATAATGGGAAACTATGTCATTCAAACGTATACATGTTAACCATATAAATTACAGTAACACTAAACGCGCGCATACGTACATATGTCAATCAACTTACATAAATAAACATTCACTAATATGTACCTTTAAAATGGACACATACAGATAATTACCGTACACATGTCAGTTTAATTACAGGTACACATAAACACATATAGCTTCACGTGTCTGTCGGTCATGACAATAGTACACATGGATACGAACACAAAACAGTCCATTATCAACTAGTGTGTGTGTGTGTGTGTGTGTGTGTTTTATCCTTATATTTACTATATGTATCTGCAGAATCGAGTTATTAGCTCTTGGACCCCGCCTATCAAATAAATGTATTTATCCTCTTTTATATCTACTACATCTATTTCTCTCTAACTAACACACACACAAACATACACATATACAAATGCTGGGCGGACTGCATTTTCTTGAATTGTCGAAAAGCCTTTGACACAGTACCGCATAAGAGGCTGGTACATAAGCTGGAGAGACAGGCAGGTGTATCTGGTAAGGTGCTCCAGTGGATAAGGGAGTATCTAAGCAATAGGAAGCAGGGAGTTACGGTGAGGGGTGAGACCTCCGATTGGCGTGAAGTCACCAGTGGAGTCCCACAGGGCTCTGTACTCGGTCCTATCTTGTTTCTGATATATGTAAATGATCTCCCGGAGGGTATCGATTCATTTCTCTCAATGTTTGCGGACGATGCTAAAATTATGAGAAGGATTAAAACAGAAGAGGACTGTTTGAGGCTTCAAGAAGACGTAGACAAGCTGAAGGAATGGTTAAGTTAAATGGTTTTAAGTTAAATCTAGTCCTTGGAATTGTTACTGTTAATTCTTACTTTATATATTTACTTTATATATTTACTTTATATATTTTAATATAAACGTTATATATTCCTTAAATTATATTTGAAACTTTGTATATTTACATGTTCAATATTAAGTTTTATATAATATCAACTTTGTTAAGTCTATAATATAAACCGTGTTTAATATAAACTTTATATAATTACTTACTTTATGTGAACTTTATATATTTACATGTTCTGCAGAATTTAATCTTCAATAAACTTTAACGCCCCATACTGCCAGTATCTTTCTCCCCCTGGTCAGAAAATGGTCACTGCTTGCATCACAAGCGGGGATGTTTCTGGCGGGGGAGAAAGAAACAATTGCGCAGCGCGTCCCGCGGCGTTGCGCGGGCAGTTTGGGGCCGTATAAATACGGGCGCACAACGGGGCTCCGCCTCACTCCGCCTGCCCTCGCCGCTGCCCTCGCAAGTTACACAACCGTTCCGACAGGCTCGATCGCAATCTATCCAGATGAGAACACGTTCTCCTCCGACTAGACCACGCTGGAGTCGCTGTATGTTTAAAATTTGGTTCCTTTATTTATAGTTAGTATTTTTTGTGTATTAATTGATTTGTTTTATATTTTTAATGACTTAGGTAGAGTGATTTAGGGATTGGGGGGAGGTGGGGTGGTACTGGGGGAGGTGGTAGCGTATGTAGTAGATTATACGAGATCTTGGTTAGTTATTATTTATCTTGTTGTGTTCACCTAGTTGTTCTTGCGAGGGTTGAGCTCTGCTCTTTCGGCCCGCCTCTCAACTGTGAATCAATCAATTTTTACTAGCTAATAAAAAAAAAATTCCACATACACACACCCAGGAAGCAGCCCGTAACAGGTGTCTAATGCCCAAGTACCTATGTACTGCTAGGTAAGAGGAGCATCATGAATGAATGAAACTCTGCTGATTTTCGTTGGCGCCATCACCGGGGGATCGAACTTTGACACTAGGATTACGAGTCGAGAGCGCTGTCCACTCAGTTATAAAGCCCCCTAGTGTGTGTACTGGTGCAAAAGATAATTTGGGAGAGGTTAATGGAAAAGAATGATGTTTGGTGGCCTTTAAGGCGCTGGAAGAGGGTTGCCAGTTATGAATTTAAATTATAAATTTATTAAGATTGGATATATATGCAAAAGACGTTGTGAGAGATAGTAAGAAAAGTGTTTCTGACTGAGGTTAGGTACTGTGTGATTTACTTGTATGTTAGGAAAAAGAATATTTATCAGAAACATAGATGTTCTTTAGAAATGTTTGTTTGCAAATAGTTGTAAATTATTGGGTAAAAAGCCAATGGTTACCGTACCTTGAACAAACACACGTGAGCACAATTAGTCGACGGGGGTCAGAGAGTGAGAGTGAACAGCGAAACAGTAACAAAAAATGTGACAATAATGGGAAACTATGTCATTCAAACGTATACATGTTAACCATATAAATTACAGTAACACTAAACGCGCGCATACGTACATATGTCAATCAACTTACATAAATAAACATTCACTAATATGTACCTTTAAAATGGACACATACAGATAATTACCGTACACATGTCAGTTTAATTACAGGTACACATAAACACATATAGCTTCACGTGTCTGTCGGTCATGACAATAGTACACATGGATACGAACACAAAACAGTCCATTATCAACTAGTGTGTGTGTGTGTGTGTGTGTGTGTTTTATCCTTATATTTACTATATGTATCTGCAGAATCGAGTTATTAGCTCTTGGACCCCGCCTATCAAATAAATGTATTTATCCTCTTTTATATCTACTACATCTATTTCTCTCTAACTAACACACACACAAACATACACATATACAAATGCTGGGCGGACTGCATTTTCTTGAATTGTCGAAAAGCCTTTGACACAGTACCGCATAAGAGGCTGGTACATAAGCTGGAGAGACAGGCAGGTGTATCTGGTAAGGTGCTCCAGTGGATAAGGGAGTATCTAAGCAATAGGAAGCAGGGAGTTACGGTGAGGGGTGAGACCTCCGATTGGCGTGAAGTCACCAGTGGAGTCCCACAGGGCTCTGTACTCGGTCCTATCTTGTTTCTGATATATGTAAATGATCTCCCGGAGGGTATCGATTCATTTCTCTCAATGTTTGCGGACGATGCTAAAATTATGAGAAGGATTAAAACAGAAGAGGACTGTTTGAGGCTTCAAGAAGACGTAGACAAGCTGAAGGAATGGTTAAGTTAAATGGTTTTAAGTTAAATCTAGTCCTTGGAATTGTTACTGTTAATTCTTACTTTATATATTTACTTTATATATTTACTTTATATATTTTAATATAAACGTTATATATTCCTTAAATTATATTTGAAACTTTGTATATTTACATGTTCAATATTAAGTTTTATATAATATCAACTTTGTTAAGTCTATAATATAAACCGTGTTTAATATAAACTTTATATAATTACTTACTTTATGTGAACTTTATATATTTACATGTTCTGCAGAATTTAATCTTCAATAAACTTTAACGCCCCATACTGCCAGTATCTTTCTCCCCCTGGTCAGAAAATGGTCACTGCTTGCATCACAAGCGGGGATGTTTCTGGCGTAGGAGAAAGAAACAATTGCGCAGCACGTTGCGCGGGCAGTTTGGGGCCGTATAAATACGGGCGCACAACGGGGCTCCGCCTCACTCCGCCTGCCCTCGCCGCTGCCCTCGCAAGTTACACAACCGTTCCGACAGGCTCGATCGCAATCTATCCAGATGAGAACACGTTCTCCTCCGACTAGACCACGCTGGAGTCGCTGTATGTTTAAAATTTGGTTCCTTTATTTATAGTTAGTATTTTTTGTGTATTAATTGATTTGTTTTATATTTTTAATGACTTAGGTAGAGTGATTTAGGGATTGGGGGGAGGTGGGGTGGTACTGGGGGAGGTGGTAGCGTATGTAGTAGATTATACGAGATCTTGGTTAGTTATTATTTATCTTGTTGTGTTCACCTAGTTGTTCTTGCGAGGGTTGAGCTCTGCTCTTTCGGCCCGCCTCTCAACTGTGAATCAATCAATTTTTACTAGCTAATAAAAAAAAAATTCCACATACACACACCCAGGAAGCAGCCCGTAACAGGTGTCTAATGCCCAAGTACCTATGTACTGCTAGGTAAGAGGAGCATCATGAATGAATGAAACTCTGCTGATTTTCGTTGGCGCCATCACCGGGGGATCGAACTTTGACACTAGGATTACGAGTCGAGAGCGCTGTCCACTCAGTTATAAAGCCCCCTAGTGTGTGTACTGGTGCAAAAGATAATTTGGGAGAGGTTAATGGAAAAGAATGATGTTTGGTGGCCTTTAAGGCGCTGGAAGAGGGTTGCCAGTTATGAATTTAAATTATAAATTTATTAAGATTGGATATATATGCAAAAGACGTTGTGAGAGATAGTAAGAAAAGTGTTTCTGACTGAGGTTAGGTACTGTGTGATTTACTTGTATGTTAGGAAAAAGAATATTTATCAGAAACATAGATGTTCTTTAGAAATGTTTGTTTGCAAATAGTTGTAAATTATTGGGTAAAAAGCCAATGGTTACCGTACCTTGAACAAACACACGTGAGCACAATTAGTCGACGGGGGTCAGAGAGTGAGAGTGAACAGCGAAACAGTAACAAAAAATGTGACAATAATGGGAAACTATGTCATTCAAACGTATACATGTTAACCATATAAATTACAGTAACACTAAACCCGCGCATACGTACATATGTCAATCAACTTACATAAATAAACATTCACTAATATGTACCTTTAAAATGGACACATACAGATAATTACCGTACACATGTCAGTTTAATTACAGGTACACATAAACACATATAGCTTCACGTGTCTGTCGGTCATGACAATAGTACACATGGATACGAACACAAAACAGTCCATTATCAACTAGTGTGTGTGTGTGTGTGTGTGTGTGTGTGTGTGTGTGTGTGTGTGTGTGTGTGTGTGTGTGTGTGTGTGTTTTATCCTTATATTTACTATATGTATCTGCAGAATCGAGTTATTAGCTCTTGGACCCCGCCTATCAAATAAATGTATTTATCCTCTTTTATATCTACTACATCTATTTCTCTCTAACTAACACACACACAAACATACACATATACAAATGCTGGGCGGACTGCATTTTCTTGGATTGTCGAAAAGCCTTTGACACAGTACCGCATAAGAGGCTGGTACATAAGCTGGAGAGACAGGCAGGTGTATCTGGTAAGGTGCTCCAGTGGATAAGGGAGTATCTAAGCAATAGGAAGCAGGGAGTTACGGTGAGGGGTGAGACCTCCGATTGGCGTGAAGTCACCAGTGGAGTCCCACAGGGCTCTGTACTCGGTCCTATCTTGTTTCTGATATATGTAAATGATCTCCCGGAGGGTATCGATTCATTTCTCTCAATGTTTGCGGACGATGCTAAAATTATGAGAAGGATTAAAACAGAAGAGGACTGTTTGAGGCTTCAAGAAGACGTAGACAAGCTGAAGGAATGGTCGAACATGTGGTTGTTAGAGTTTAACCCAACCAAATGTAATGTAATGAAGATAGGTGTAGGGAGCAGGAGGCCAGATACAAGGTATCATCTGGGAGAGGAAATTCTTCAGGAGTCAGAGAAGGAAAAAGACTTGGGGATTGATATCACGCCAGACCTGTCTCCTGCAGCACATATCAAGCGGATAACATTTGCGGCATATGCCAGGCTGGCCAACATACGAACGGCATTCAGAAACTTGTGTAAAGAATCATTCAGAACTTTGTATACCACATATGTCAGGCCAATCCTGGAGTATGCAGCCCCAGCATGGAGTCCATATCTAGTCAAGGATAAGACTAAACTGGAAAAGGTTCAAAGGTTTGCCACCAGACTAGTACCCGAGCTGAGAGGTATGAGCTACGAGGAGAGACTACGGGAATTAAACCTCACTTCGCTGGAAGACAGAAGAGTTAGGGGGGACATGATCACCACATTCAAGATTCTGAAGGGGATTGATAGGGTAGATAAAGACAGTCTATTTAACACAAGGGGAACACGCACAAGGGGACACAGGTGGAAACTGAGTGCCCAAATGAGCCACAGAGATATTAGAAAGAACTTTTTTTGTGTCAGAGTGGTTGACAAATGGAATGCATTAGGGGGTGATGTGGTGGAGGCTGACTCCATACACAGTTTCAAGTGTAGATATGACAGAACCCGATAGGCTCAGGAATCTGTACACATGTTGATTGACGGTTGAGAGGCGGGACCAAAAAGCCAGAGCTCAACCCCCGCAAACACAACTAGGTGAGTACAACTAGGTGAGTACACACACACACACACATACACACACACACACACACACACACACACACACAAACTGGAGGCGTAGCGTCTAAATAGAGAGAGTTCGATGGTTATAATCCTAATGGTCCCCGATCGAATCCCGGTTGATGCAATAGCAAATCGAAAGATATTCTTTAGCCTGATTCGACTGTTCACCTAGCACAAATGTATCCATCAATGTATCCATCTATCTATCTACTTATATCTGTCAATCCATCAATCTATCTTCCCATTAAACCAACCATTTATCATTATATACATCTATCTATCCATGTATCCGTCCATCAACTCATCTTTCTATCCATCCATATAGTCATCTGTCTTTCCGTCCATCAACTCATCTATGCATACGTCTATCCGTCAATATATATATTTAGCAATCAATGTATCCATCCATCTATCTACCTATATAAATTTTCCATTAATCTATCCATTTATCATAAGCATCTATCAACACCCTTCCCACTCCCTCTCCTATTTTACTACCAAACTCCCTCCTTTCGTTCTGGCACCTTCTCCTTCCCTTTTCCTCCCTCTCATATACCTGCTCATCCTCCATCCTTTTGCCCTTCCCACTCCCGCCCCTCTCCCATCCCGCCCTTCCCATCGTCTTCCCTCTCGCCGCAGATCCATCCCTTCGTTCTCATGTCTTCCGCCGCTTCTCACTCTCGCCCTTCCCTCTGTTTTTCCTCCCTCCCGTTGCTAGTCCTTCCCTTCGTTCACTCACCTTCCCTTCTTACCCATCATGTAGTCTTCCCTCCCGCCGCCATCCCTTCCCATCGTCCTCCCTCCCTCCTACATCACACTCTCTGCCCCCCTTCCTTCACCTCCTTCACTCCCATTTCATCCCTTTTTCACCTGTACAACTCCCCTTGTTCCCCCCTCTTCATCCCTCTTTCACCTGCACCTCTCCCCCTGTTCCCCCTCTTCATCCCTCTTTCACCTGCACCTCTCCCCCTGTTCCCCCTCTTCATCCCTTTTTCACCTGCACCACTCCCCCTGTTCCCCCTCTTCATCCTTCTTTCACCTGCACCTCTCCCCCTGTTCCCCCTCTTCATCCCAGTTTCACCTGCACCTCTCCCCCTGTTCCCCTTCTTCATCCCAGTTTCACCTGCACCACTCCCCCTGTTCCCCCTCTTCATTCCTGTTTCACCTGCACCTCTCCCCCTGTTCCCCCTCTTCATCCCAGTTCCACCTGCACCTCTCCCCCGGTTCCCCCTCTTCATCCCTGTTTCACCTGCACCACTGCCCCTGTTCCCCCCCTCTTTGGGATGAAGAGCTCTCCTGGCTGTCTGGGTTCGAATCCTTCATGGGTGTGGAGTTTTCAATTGCATATTGGCTTGGGGACCATTCAATCTTGTTCCCAAGCCATATATTGTTATATATATATATATATATTAGAGAAGAGAAGAAAGTATCAAGGTGGTCAGTGAGGATCCACAAGGTCTTCTATGAGTACTCTTTATTTTCTTCTCCAAGGCTATGGGTCCCTACACTTGCACTAGAGGTGATACCCTTTCTAGGTTTAAAAAAATCTATATATATATAAATATATATATATATATATATATATATATATATATATATATATATATATATATATATATATATATATATATATATATATATATATATATATATATATATATGTCGCACCTAGTAGCCAGAACGCACTTCTCAGCCTACTATGCAAGGCCCGATTTGCCTAATAAGCCAAGTTTTCCTTAATTAATATATTTTCTCTAATTTTTTTCTTATGAAATGATAAAGCTACCTATTTCATTATGTTTGAGGACAATTTTTTTTATTGGAGTTAAAATCAACGTAGATATATGACTGAACCTAATCAACCCTACCTAACCTAACCTAACCTAACCTATCTGTATAGGTTAGGTTAGGTTAGGTAGCCGAAAAAGTTAGGTTAGGTTAGGTTAGGTAGGTTAGGTAGTTGAAAAACCATTAATTCATGAAAACGTGGCTTATTAGGCCAATCGGGCCTTGCATAGTAGGCTGAGAAGTGAGTTCTGGCTAATAGGTACGACATATATATATATATATATATATATATATATATATATATATATATATATATATATATATATATATATATATATATATATATATATATAAATATATTTGTAATATATATATTGTATTATAATAATTATGAATAAAATATTTTTATTCCTTTATGTGTCATTGACATTTTTTTATTTTTTTTATTCAATTTATTATTTTTTATTATATTTTCATTCATTTAATAAGTGTTATGATTCGATTTTTAGTTCGTCATGTATTTACTTATTGTTTATATATTTATATATATATATATATATATATATATATATATATATATATATATATATATATATATATATATATATATATATATATATATATATATATATATATATGTGTGTGTATTTTCTTTAAAAATTTTATATATATAAATATATATGTATATTTAAATATTGATCTGAGCCTGTGGATATGGACCCTGTGGGTCCAGGAGGCCATCTGTGTCCCCTCAGATGGTCTCCCTTATCACAGTTTGTGTCTATGGATGTGTGTCAGTGTGTGAGACACTGTGAGTGTCCGGGTGAGTGTGGGTATCCCTGTGAGTGTCCGGATGATTATGTGTCCGGTTACATCTGTGGTTTCAGGAGGCCATCTGTTTCCCCTCAGATAGTCTCCCTTATCACAGTCTATGGATGTGTGTGTGTGAGTGTCCCTGTGAATGTTCGGATAAGGGTGTGTGTGTGTGTGTGTGTGTGTGTGTGTGTGAGTATCCGGATTTATGTGAGGTTTGGTTCCAGGAACCATTTGTGTCCCCTCCTCCCCCAAATCTCCTCCCTTATTCCCACCGTGGGTTCGAATCCCAGGTGATTAGACCTACTCTAGGTCTATGGATCCAAGGTATCCATCCGTGGGCCCAACGGATTTCACCCCTTCCCCACTTTCCTAGGGCCAGGCCAATTCCAGCTATCTAGGGAACCTGTCGAAACAGAGACAGCTACAGGAGGGGCCACACACAAATATTTGTGCCCTGCAGTTACACAACCGTTCCGACAGGCTCGATCGCAATCTATCCAGATGAGAACACGTTCTCCTCCGACTAGACCACGCTGGAGTCGCTGTATGTTTAAAATTTGGTTCCTTTATTTATAGTTAGTATTTTTTGTGTATTAATTGATTTGTTTTATATTTTTAATGACTTAGGTAGAGTGATTTAGGGATTGGGGGGAGGTGGGGTGGTACTGGGGGAGGTGGTAGCGTATGTAGTAGATTATACGAGATCTTGGTTAGTTATTATTTATCTTGTTGTGTTCACCTAGTTGTTCTTGTGAGGGTTGAGCTCTGCTCTTTCGGCCCGCCTCTCAACTGTGAATCAATCAATTTTTACTAGCTAATAAAAAAAAAATTCCACTTACACACACCCAGGAAGCAGCCCGTAACAGGTGTCTAATGCCCAAGTACCTATGTACTGCTAGGTAAGAGGAGCATCATGAATGAATGAAACTCTGCTGATTTTCGTTGGCGCCATCACCGGGGGATCGAACTTTGACACTAGGATTACGAGTCGAGAGCGCTGTCCACTCAGTTATAAAGCCCCCTAGTGTGTGTACTGGTGCAAAAGATAATTTGGGAGAGGTTAATGGAAAAGAATGATGTTTGGTGGCCTTTAAGGCGCTGGAAGAGGGTTGCCAGTTATGAATTTAAATTATAAATTTATTAAGATTGGATATATATGCAAAAGACGTTGTGAGAGATAGTAAGAAAAGTGTTTCTGACTGAGGTTAGGTACTGTGTGATTTACTTGTATGTTAGGAAAAAGAATATTTATCAGAAACATAGATGTTCTTTAGAAATGTTTGTTTGCAAATAGTTGTAAATTATTGGGTAAAAAGCCAATGGTTACCGTACCTTGAACAAACACACGTGAGCACAATTAGTCGACGGGGGTCAGAGAGTGAGAGTGAACAGCGAAACAGTAAAAAAAAATGTGACAATAATGGGAAACTATGTCATTCAAACGTATACATGTTAACCATATAAATTACAGTAACACTAAACGCGCGCATACGTACATATGTCAATCAACTTACATAAATAAACATTCACTAATATGTACCTTTAAAATGGACACATACAGATAATTACCGTACACATGTCAGTTTAATTACAGGTACACATAAACACATATAGCTTCACGTGTCTGTCGGTCATGACAATAGTACACATGGATACGAACACAAAACAGTCCATTATCAACTAGTGTGTGTGTGTGTGTGTGTGTGTGTGTGTTTTATCCTTATATTTACTATATGTATCTGCAGAATCGAGTTATTAGCTCTTGGACCCCGCCTATCAAATAAATGTATTTATCCTCTTTTATATCTACTACATCTATTTCTCTCTAACTAACACACACACAAACATACACATATACAAATGCTGGGCGGACTGCATTTTCTTGGATTGTCGAAAAGCCTTTGACACAGTACCGCATAAGAGGCTGGTACATAAGCTGGAGAGACAGGCAGGTGTATCTGGTAAGGTGTTCCAGTGGATAAGGGAGTATCTAAGCAATAGGAAGCAGGGAGTTACGGTGAGGGGTGAGACCTCCGATTGGCGTGAAGTCACCAGTGGAGTCCCACAGGGCTCTGTACTCGGTCCTATCTTGTTTCTGATATATGTAAATGATCTCCAGGAGGGTATCGATTCATTTCTCTCAATGTTTGCGGACGATGCTAAAATTATGAGAAGGATTAAAACAGAAGAGGACTGTTTGAGGCTTCAAGAAGACGTAGACAAGCTGAAGGAATGGTTAAGTTAAATGGTTTTAAGTTAAATCTAGTCCTTGGAATTGTTACTGTTAATTCTTACTTTATATATTTACTTTATATATTTACTTTATATATTTTAATATAAACGTTATATATTCCTTAAATTATATTTGAAACTTTGTATATTTACATGTTCAATATTAAGTTTTATATAATATCAACTTTGTTAAGTCTATAATATAAACCGTGTTTAATATAAACTTTATATAATTACTTACTTTATGTGAACTTTATATATTTACATGTTCTGCAGAATTTAATCTTCAATAAACTTTAACGCCCCATACTGCCAGTATCTTTCTCCCCCTGGTCAGAAAATGGTCACTGCTTGCATCACAAGCGGGGATGTTTCTGGCGGGGGAGAAAGAAACAATTGCGCAGCGCGTCCCGCGGCGTTGCGCGGGCAGTTTGGGGCCGTATAAATACGGGCGCACAACGGGGCTCCGCCTCACTCCGCCTGCCCTCGCCGCTGCCCTCGCAAGTTACACAACCGTTCCGACAGGCTCGATCGCAATCTATCCAGATGAGAACACGTTCTCCTCCGACTAGACCACGCTGGAGTCGCTGTATGTTTAAAATTTGGTTCCTTTATTTATAGTTAGTATTTTTTGTGTATTAATTGATTTGTTTTATATTTTTAATGACTTAGGTAGAGTGATTTAGGGATTGGGGGGAGGTGGGGTGGTACTGGGGGAGGTGGTAGCGTATGTAGTAGATTATACGAGATCTTGGTTAGTTATTATTTATCTTGTTGTGTTCACCTAGTTGTTCTTGCGAGGGTTGAGCTCTGCTCTTTCGGCCCGCCTCTCAACTGTGAATCAATCAATTTTTACTAGCTAATAAAAAAAAAATTCCACATACACACACCCAGGAAGCAGCCCGTAACAGGTGTCTAATGCCCAAGTACCTATGTACTGCTAGGTAAGAGGAGCATCATGAATGAATGAAACTCTGCTGATTTTCGTTGGCGCCATCACCGGGGGATCGAACTTTGACACTAGGATTACGAGACGAGAGCGCTGTCCACTCAGTAATAAAGCCCCCTAGTGTGTGTACTGGTGCAAAAGATAATTTGGGAGAGGTTAATGGAAAAGAATGATGTTTGGTGGCCTTTAAGGCGCTGGAAGAGGGTTGCCAGTTATGAATTTAAATTATAAATTTATTAAGATAGGATATATATGCAAAAGACGTTGTGAGAGATAGTAAGAAAAGTGTTTCTGACTGAGGTTAGGTACTGTGTGATTTACTTGTATGTTAGGAAAAAGAATATTTATCAGAAACATAGATGTTCTTTAGAAATGTTTGTTTGCAAATAGTTGTAAATTATTGGGTAAAAAGCCAATGGTTACCGTACCTTGAACAAACACACGTGAGCACAATTAGTCGACGGGGGTCAGAGAGTGAGAGTGAACAGCGAAACAGTAACAAAAAATGTGACAATAATGGGAAACTATGTCATTCAAACGTATACATGTTAACCATATAAATTACAGTAACACTAAACGCGCGCATACGTACATATGTCAATCAACTTACATAAATAAACATTCACTAATATGTACCTTTAAAATGGACACATACAGATAATTACCGTACACATGTCAGTTTAATTACAGGTACACATAAACACATATAGCTTCACGTGTCTGTCGGTCATGACAATAGTACACATGGATACGAACACAAAACAGTCCATTATCAACTAGTGTGTGTGTGTGTGTGTGTGTGTGTGTGTGTGTGTGTTTTATCCTTATATTTACTATATGTATCTGCAGAATCGAGTTATTAGCTCTTGGACCCCGCCTATCAAATAAATGTATTTATCCTCTTTTATATCTACTACATCTATTTCTCTCTAACTAACACACACACAAACATACACATATACAAATGCTGGGCGGACTGCATTTTCTTGGATTGTCGAAAAGCCTTTGACACAGTACCGCATAAGAGGCTGGTACATAAGCTGGAGAGACAGGCAGGTGTATCTGGTAAGGTGCTCCAGTGGATAAGGGAGTATCTAAGCAATAGGAAGCAGGGAGTTACGGTGAGGGGTGAGACCTCCGATTGGCGTGAAGTCACCAGTGGAGTCCCACAGGGCTCTGTACTCGGTCCTATCTTGTTTCTGATATATGTAAATGATCTCCAGGAGGGTATCGATTCATTTCTCTCAATGTTTGCGGACGATGCTAAAATTATGAGAAGGATTAAAACAGAAGAGGACTGTTTGAGGCTTCAAGAAGACGTAGACAAGCTGAAGGAATGGTTAAGTTAAATGGTTTTAAGTTAAATCTAGTCCTTGGAATTGTTACTGTTAATTCTTACTTTATATATTTACTTTATATATTTACTTTATATATTTTAATATAAACGTTATATATTCCTTAAATTATATTTGAAACTTTGTATATTTACATGTTCAATATTAAGTTTTATATAATATCAACTTTGTTAAGTCTATAATATAAACCGTGTTTAATATAAACTTTATATAATTACTTACTTTATGTGAACTTTATATATTTACATGTTCTGCAGAATTTAATCTTCAATAAACTTTAACGCCCCATACTGCCAGTATCTTTCTCCCCCTGGTCAGAAAATGGTCACTGCTTGCATCACAAGCGGGGATGTTTCTGGCGGGGGAGAAAGAAACAATTGCGCAGCGCGTCCCGCGGCGTTGCGCGGGCAGTTTGGGGCCGTATAAATACGGGCGCACAACGGGGCTCCGCCTCACTCCGCCTGCCCTCGCCGCTGCCCTCGCAAGTTACACAACCGTTCCGACAGGCTCGATCGCAATCTATCCAGATGAGAACACGTTCTCCTCCGACTAGACCACGCTGGAGTCGCTGTATGTTTAAAATTTGGTTCCTTTATTTATAGTTAGTATTTTTTGTGTATTAATTGATTTGTTTTATATTTTTAATGACTTAGGTAGAGTGATTTAGGGATTGGGGGGAGGTGGGGTGGTACTGGGGGAGGTGGTAGCGTATGTAGTAGATTATACGAGATCTTGGTTAGTTATTATTTATCTTGTTGTGTTCACCTAGTTGTTCTTGCGAGGGTTGAGCTCTGCTCTTTCGGCCCGCCTCTCAACTGTGAATCAATCAATTTTTACTAGCTAATAAAAAAAAAATTCCACATACACACACCCAGGAAGCAGCCCGTAACAGGTGTCTAATGCCCAAGTACCTATGTACTGCTAGGTAAGAGGAGCATCATGAATGAATGAAACTCTGCTGATTTTCGTTGGCGCCATCACCGGGGGATCGAACTTTGACACTAGGATTACGAGACGAGAGCGCTGTCCACTCAGTTATAAAGCCCCCTAGTGTGTGTACTGGTGCAAAAGATAATTTGGGAGAGGTTAATGGAAAAGAATGATGTTTGGTGGCCTTTAAGGCGCTGGAAGAGGGTTGCCAGTTATGAATTTAAATTATAAATTTATTAAGATAGGATATATATGCAAAAGACGTTGTGAGAGATAGTAAGAAAAGTGTTTCTGACTGAGGTTAGGTACTGTGTGATTTACTTGTATGTTAGGAAAAAGAATATTTATCAGAAACATAGATGTTCTTTAGAAATGTTTGTTTGCAAATAGTTGTAAATTATTGGGTAAAAAGCCAATGGTTACCGTACCTTGAACAAACACACGTGAGCACAATTAGTCGACGGGGGTCAGAGAGTGAGAGTGAACAGCGAAACAGTAACAAAAAATGTGACAATAATGGGAAACTATGTCATTCAAACGTATACATGTTAACCATATAAATTACAGTAACACTAAACGCGCGCATACGTACATATGTCAATCAACTTACATAAATAAACATTCACTAATATGTACCTTTAAAATGGACACATACAGATAATTACCGTACACATGTCAGTTTAATTACAGGTACACATAAACACATATAGCTTCACGTGTCTGTCGGTCATGACAATAGTACACATGGATACGAACACAAAACAGTCCATTATCAACTAGTGTGTGTGTGTGTGTGTGTGTGTGTGTGTGTGTGTGTGTTTTATCCTTATATTTACTATATGTATCTGCAGAATCGAGTTATTAGCTCTTGGACCCCGCCTATCAAATAAATGTATTTATCCTCTTTTATATCTACTACATCTATTTCTCTCTAACTAACACACACACAAACATACACATATACAAATGCTGGGCGGACTGCATTTTCTTGGATTGTCGAAAAGCCTTTGACACAGTACCGCATAAGAGGCTGGTACATAAGCTGGAGAGACAGGCAGGTGTATCTGGTAAGGTGCTCCAGTGGATAAGGGAGTATCTAAGCAATAGGAAGCAGGGAGTTACGGTGAGGGGTGAGACCTCCGATTGGCGTGAAGTCACCAGTGGAGTCCCACAGGGCTCTGTACTCGGTCCTATCTTGTTTCTGATATATGTAAATGATCTCCAGGAGGGTATCGATTCATTTCTCTCAATATTTGCGGACGATGCTAAAATTATGAGAAGGATTAAAACAGAAGAGGACTGTTTGAGGCTTCAAGAAGACGTAGACAAGCTGAAGGAATGGTTAAGTTAAATGGTTTTAAGTTAAATCTAGTCCTTGGAATTGTTACTGTTAATTCTTACTTTATATATTTACTTTATATATTTACTTTATATATTTTAATATAAACGTTATATATTCCTTAAATTATATTTGAAACTTTGTATATTTACATGTTCAATATTAAGTTTTATATAATATCAACTTTGTTAAGTCTATAATATAAACCGTGTTTAATATAAACTTTATATAATTACTTACTTTATGTGAACTTTATATATTTACATGTTCTGCAGAATTTAATCTTCAATAAACTTTAACGCCCCATACTGCCAGTATCTTTCTCCCCCTGGTCAGAAAATGGTCACTGCTTGCATCACAAGCGGGGATGTTTCTGGCGGGGGAGAAAGAAACAATTGCGCAGCGCGTCCCGCGGCGTTGCGCGGGCAGTTTGGGGCCGTATAAATACGGGCGCACAACGGGGCTCCGCCTCACTCCGCCTGCCCTCGCCGCTGCCCTCGCAAGTTACACAACCGTTCCGACAGGCTCGATCGCAATCTATCCAGATGAGAACACGTTCTCCTCCGACTAGACCACGCTGGAGTCGCTGTATGTTTAAAATTTGGTTCCTTTATTTATAGTTAGTATTTTTTGTGTATTAATTGATTTGTTTTATATTTTTAATGACTTAGGTAGAGTGATTTAGGGATTGGGGGGAGGTGGGGTGGTACTGGGGGAGGTGGTAGCGTATGTAGTAGATTATACGAGATCTTGGTTAGTTATTATTTATCTTGTTGTGTTCACCTAGTTGTTCTTGCGAGGGTTGAGCTCTGCTCTTTCGGCCCGCCTCTCAACTGTGAATCAATCAATTTTTACTAGCTAATAAAAAAAAAATTCCACATACACACACCCAGGAAGCAGCCCGTAACAGGTGTCTAATGCCCAAGTACCTATGTACTGCTAGGTAAGAGGAGCATCATGAATGAATGAAACTCTGCTGATTTTCGTTGGCGCCATCACCGGGGATCGAACTTTGACACTAGGATTACGAGTCGAGAGCGCTGTCCACTCAGTTATAAAGCCCCCTAGTGTGTGTACTGGTGCAAAAGATAATTTGGGAGAGGTTAATGGAAAAGAATGATGTTTGGTGGCCTTTAAGGCGCTGGAAGAGGGTTGCCAGTTATGAATTTAAATTATAAATTTATTAAGATTGGATATATATGCAAAAGACGTTGTGAGAGATAGTAAGAAAAGTGTTTCTGACTGAGGTTAGGTACTGTGTGATTTACTTGTATGTTAGGAAAAAGAATATTTATCAGAAACATAGATGTTCTTTAGAAATGTTTGTTTGCAAATAGTTGTAAATTATTGGGTAAAAAGCCAATGGTTACCGTACCTTGAACAAACACACGTGAGCACAATTAGTCGACGGGGGTCAGAGAGTGAGAGTGAACAGCGAAACAGTAACAAAAAATGTGACAATAATGGGAAACTATGTCATTCAAACGTATACATGTTAACCATATAAATTACAGTAACACTAAACGCGCGCATACGTACATATGTCAATCAACTTACATAAATAAACATTCACTAATATGTACCTTTAAAATGGACACATACAGATAATTACCGTACACATGTCAGTTTAATTACAGGTACACATAAACACATATAGCTTCACGTGTCTGTCGGTCATGACAATAGTACACATGGATACGAACACAAAACAGTCCATTATCAACTAGTGTGTGTGTGTGTGTGTGTGTGTGTGTGTGTGTTTTATCCTTATATTTACTATATGTATCTGCAGAATCGAGTTATTAGCTCTTGGACCCCGCCTATCAAATAAATGTATTTATCCTCTTTTATATCTACTACATCTATTTCTCTCTAACTAACACACACACAAACATACACATATACAAATGCTGGGCGGACTGCATTTTCTTGGATTGTCGAAAAGCCTTTGACACAGTACCGCATAAGAGGCTGGTACATAAGCTGGAGAGACAGGCAGGTGTATCTGGTAAGGTGCTCCAGTGGATAAGGGAGTATCTAAGCAATAGGAAGCAGGGAGTTACGGTGAGGGGTGAGACCTCCGATTGGCGTGAAGTCACCAGTGGAGTCCCACAGGGCTCTGTACTCGGTCCTATCTTGTTTCTGATATATGTAAATGATCTCCAGGAGGGTATCGATTCATTTCTCTCAATATTTGCGGACGATGCTAAAATTATGAGAAGGATTAAAACAGAAGAGGACTGTTTGAGGCTTCAAGAAGACGTAGACAAGCTGAAGGAATGGTTAAGTTAAATGGTTTTAAGTTAAATCTAGTCCTTGGAATTGTTACTGTTAATTCTTACTTTATATATTTACTTTATATATTTACTTTATATATTTTAATATAAACGTTATATATTCCTTAAATTATATTTGAAACTTTGTATATTTACATGTTCAATATTAAGTTTTATATAATATCAACTTTGTTAAGTCTATAATATAAACCGTGTTTAATATAAACTTTATATAATTACTTACTTTATGTGAACTTTATATATTTACATGTTCTGCAGAATTTAATCTTCAATAAACTTTAACGCCCCATACTGCCAGTATCTTTCTCCCCCTGGTCAGAAAATGGTCACTGCTTGCATCACAAGCGGGGATGTTTCTGGCGGGGGAGAAAGAAACAATTGCGCAGCGCGTCCCGCGGCGTTGCGCGGGCAGTTTGGGGCCGTATAAATACGGGCGCACAACGGGGCTCCGCCTCACTCCGCCTGCCCTCGCCGCTGCCCTCGCAAGTTACACAACCGTTCCGACAGGCTCGATCGCAATCTATCCAGATGAGAACACGTTCTCCTCCGACTAGACCACGCTGGAGTCGCTGTATGTTTAAAATTTGGTTCCTTTATTTATAGTTAGTATTTTTTGTGTATTAATTGATTTGTTTTATATTTTTAATGACTTAGGTAGAGTGATTTAGGGATTGGGGGGAGGTGGGGTGGTACTGGGGGAGGTGGTAGCGTATGTAGTAGATTATACGAGATCTTGGTTAGTTATTATTTATCTTGTTGTGTTCACCTAGTTGTTCTTGCGAGGGTTGAGCTCTGCTCTTTCGGCCCGCCTCTCAACTGTGAATCAATCAATTTTTACTAGCTAATAAAAAAAAAATTCCACATACACACACCCAGGAAGCAGCCCGTAACAGGTGTCTAATGCCCAAGTACCTATGTACTGCTAGGTAAGAGGAGCATCATGAATGAATGAAACTCTGCTGATTTTCGTTGGCGCCATCACCGGGGGATCGAACTTTGACACTAGGATTACGAGTCGAGAGCGCTGTCCACTCAGTTATAAAGCCCCCTAGTGTGTGTACTGGTGCAAAAGATAATTTGGGAGAGGTTAATGGAAAAGAATGATGTTTGGTGGCCTTTAAGGCGCTGGAAGAGGGTTGCCAGTTATGAATTTAAATTATAAATTTATTAAGATTGGATATATATGCAAAAGACGTTGTGAGAGATAGTAAGAAAAGTGTTTCTGACTGAGGTTAGGTACTGTGTGATTTACTTGTATGTTAGGAAAAAGAATATTTATCAGAAACATAGATGTTCTTTAGAAATGTTTGTTTGCAAATAGTTGTAAATTATTGGGTAAAAAGCCAATGGTTACCGTACCTTGAACAAACACACGTGAGCACAATTAGTCGACGGGGGTCAGAGAGTGAGAGTGAACAGCGAAACAGTAACAAAAAATGTGACAATAATGGGAAACTATGTCATTCAAACGTATACATGTTAACCATATAAATTACAGTAACACTAAACGCGCGCATACGTACATATGTCAATCAACTTACATAAATAAACATTCACTAATATGTACCTTTAAAATGGACACATACAGATAATTACCGTACACATGTCAGTTTAATTACAGGTACACATAAACACATATAGCTTCACGTGTCTGTCGGTCATGACAATAGTACACATGGATACGAACACAAAACAGTCCATTATCAACTAGTGTGTGTGTGTGTGTGTGTGTGTGTGTGTGTGTTTTATCCTTATATTTACTATATGTATCTGCAGAATCGAGTTATTAGCTCTTGGACCCCGCCTATCAAATAAATGTATTTATCCTCTTTTATATCTACTACATCTATTTCTCTCTAACTAACACACACACAAACATACACATATACAAATGCTGGGCGGACTGCATTTTCTTGGATTGTCGAAAAGCCTTTGACACAGTACCGCATAAGAGGCTGGTACATAAGCTGGAGAGACAGGCAGGTGTATCTGGTAAGGTGCTCCAGTGGATAAGGGAGTATCTAAGCAATAGGAAGCAGGGAGTTACGGTGAGGGGTGAGACCTCCGATTGGCGTGAAGTCACCAGTGGAGTCCCACAGGGCTCTGTACTCGGTCCTATCTTGTTTCTGATATATGTAAATGATCTCCAGGAGGGTATCGATTCATTTCTCTCAATGTTTGCGGACGATGCTAAAATTATGAGAAGGATTAAAACAGAAGAGGACTGTTTGAGGCTTCAAGAAGACGTAGACAAGCTGAAGGAATGGTTAAGTTAAATGGTTTTAAGTTAAATCTAGTCCTTGGAATTGTTACTGTTAATTCTTACTTTATATATTTACTTTATATATTTACTTTATATATTTTAATATAAACGTTATATATTCCTTAAATTATATTTGAAACTTTGTATATTTACATGTTCAATATTAAGTTTTATATAATATCAACTTTGTTAAGTCTATAATATAAACCGTGTTTAATATAAACTTTATATAATTACTTACTTTATGTGAACTTTATATATTTACATGTTCTGCAGAATTTAATCTTCAATAAACTTTAACGCCCCATACTGCCAGTATCTTTCTCCCCCTGGTCAGAAAATGGTCACTGCTTGCATCACAAGCGGGGATGTTTCTGGCGGGGGAGAAAGAAACAATTGCGCAGCGCGTCCCGCGGCGTTGCGCGGGCAGTTTGGGGCCGTATAAATACGGGCGCACAACGGGGCTCCGCCTCACTCCGCCTGCCCTCGCCGCTGCCCTCGCAAGTTACACAACCGTTCCGACAGGCTCGATCGCAATCTATCCAGATGAGAACACGTTCTCCTCCGACTAGACCACGCTGGAGTCGCTGTATGTTTAAAATTTGGTTCCTTTATTTATAGTTAGTATTTTTTGTGTATTAATTGATTTGTTTTATATTTTTAATGACTTAGGTAGAGTGATTTAGGGATTGGGGGGAGGTGGGGTGGTACTGGGGGAGGTGGTAGCGTATGTAGTAGATTATACGAGATCTTGGTTAGTTATTATTTATCTTGTTGTGTTCACCTAGTTGTTCTTGCGAGGGTTGAGCTCTGCTCTTTCGGCCCGCCTCTCAACTGTGAATCAATCAATTTTTACTAGCTAATAAAAAAAAATTCCACTTACACACACCCAGGAAGCAGCCCGTAACAGGTGTCTAATGCCCAAGTACCTATGTACTGCTAGGTAAGAGGAGCATCATGAATGAATGAAACTCTGCTGATTTTCGTTGGCGCCATCACCGGGGGATCGAACTTTGACACTAGGATTACGAGTCGAGAGCGCTGTCCACTCAGTTATAAAGCCCCCTAGTGTGTGTACTGGTGCAAAAGATAATTTGGGAGAGGTTAATGGAAAAGAATGATGTTTGGTGGCCTTTAAGGCGCTGGAAGAGGGTTGCCAGTTATGAATTTAAATTATAAATTTATTAAGATTGGATATATATGCAAAAGACGTTGTGAGAGATAGTAAGAAAAGTGTTTCTGACTGAGGTTAGGTACTGTGTGATTTACTTGTATGTTAGGAAAAAGAATATTTATCAGAAACATAGATGTTCTTTAGAAATGTTTGTTTGCAAATAGTTGTAAATTATTGGGTAAAAAGCCAATGGTTACCGTACCTTGAACAAACACACGTGAGCACAATTAGTCGACGGGGGTCAGAGAGTGAGAGTGAACAGCGAAACAGTAACAAAAAATGTGACAATAATGGGAAACTATGTCATTCAAACGTATACATGTTAACCATATAAATTACAGTAACACTAAACGCGCGCATACGTACATATGTCAATCAACTTACATAAATAAACATTCACTAATATGTACCTTTAAAATGGACACATACAGATAATTACCGTACACATGTCAGTTTAATTACAGGTACACATATACACATATAGCTTCACGTGTCTGTCGGTCATGACAATAGTACACATGGATACGAACACAAAACAGTCCATTATCAACTAGTGTGTGTGTGTGTGTGTGTGGGTGTGTGTGTGTGTGTGTGTGTGTGTTTTATCCTTATATTTACTATATGTATCTGCAGAATCGAGTTATTAGCTCTTGGACCCCGCCTATCAAATAAATGTATTTATCCTCTTTTATATCTACTACATCTATTTCTCTCTAACTAACACACACACAAACATACACATATACAAATGCTGGGCGGACTGCATTTTCTTGGATTGTCGAAAAGCCTTTGACACAGTACCGCATAAGAGGCTGGTACATAAGCTGGAGAGACAGGCAGGTGTATCTGGTAAGGTGCTCCAGTGGATAAGGGAGTATCTAAGCAATAGGAAGCAGGGAGTTACGGTGAGGGGTGAGACCTCCGATTGGCGTGAAGTCACCAGTGGAGTCCCACAGGGCTCTGTACACGGTCCTATCTTGTTTCTGATATATGTAAATGATCTCCAGGAGGGTATCGATTCATTTCTCTCAATGTTTGCGGACGATGCTAAAATTATGAGAAGGATTAAAACAGAAGAGGACTGTTTGAGGCTTCAAGAAGACGTAGACAAGCTGAAGGAATGGTTAAGTTAAATGGTTTTAAGTTAAATCTAGTCCTTGGAATTGTTACTGTTAATTCTTACTTTATATATTTACTTTATATATTTACTTTATATATTTTAATATAAACGTTATATATTCCTTAAATTATATTTGAAACTTTGTATATTTACATGTTCAATATTAAGTTTTATATAATATCAACTTTGTTAAGTCTATAATATAAACCGTGTTTAATATAAACTTTATATAATTACTTACTTTATGTGAACTTTATATATTTACATGTTCTGCAGAATTTAATCTTCAATAAACTTTAACGCCCCATACTGCCAGTATCTTTCTCCCCCTGGTCAGAAAATGGTCACTGCTTGCATCACAAGCGGGGATGTTTCTGGCGGGGGAGAAAGAAACAATTGCGCAGCGCGTCCCGCGGCGTTGCGCGGGCAGTTTGGGGCCGTATAAATACGGGCGCACAACGGGGCTCCGCCTCACTCCGCCTGCCCTCGCCGCTGCCCTCGCAAGTTACACAACCGTTCCGACAGGCTCGATCGCATTCTATCCAGATGAGAACACGTTCTCCTCCGACTAGACCACGCTGGAGTCGCTGTATGTTTAAAATTTGGTTCCTTTATTTATAGTTAGTATTTTTTGTGTATTAATTGATTTGTTTTATATTTTTAATGACTTAGGTAGAGTGATTTAGGGATTGGGGGGAGGTGGGGTGGTACTGGGGGAGGTGGTAGCGTATGTAGTAGATTATACGAGATCTTGGTTAGTTATTATTTATCTTGTTGTGTTCACCTAGTTGTTCTTGCGAGGGTTGAGCTCTGCTCTTTCGGCCCGCCTCTCAACTGTGAATCAATCAATTTTTACTAGCTAATAAAAAAAAAATTCCACTTACACACACCCAGGAAGCAGCCCGTAACAGGTGTCTAATGCCCAAGTACCTATGTACTGCTAGGTAAGAGGAGCATCATGAATGAATGAAACTCTGCTGATTTTCGTTGGCGCCATCACCGGGGGATCGAACTTTGACACTAGGATTACGAGTCGAGAGCGCTGTCCACTCAGTTATAAAGCCCCCTAGTGTGTGTACTGGTGCAAAAGATAATTTGGGAGAGGTTAATGGAAAAGAATGATGTTTGGTGGCCTTTAAGGCGCTGGAAGAGGGTTGCCAGTTATGAATTTAAATTATAAATTTATTAAGATTGGATATATATGCAAAAGACGTTGTGAGAGATAGTAAGAAAAGTGTTTCTGACTGAGGTTAGGTACTGTGTGATTTACTTGTATGTTAGGAAAAAGAATATTTATCAGAAACATAGATGTTCTTTAGAAATGTTTGTTTGCAAATAGTTGTAAATTATTGGGTAAAAAGCCAATGGTTACCGTACCTTGAACAAACACACGTGAGCACAATTAGTCGACGGGGGTCAGAGAGTGAGAGTGAACAGCGAAACAGTAACAAAAAATGTGACAATAATGGGAAACTATGTCATTCAAACGTATACATGTTAACCATATAAATTACAGTAACACTAAACGCGCGCATACGTACATATGTCAATCAACTTACATAAATAAACATTCACTAATATGTACCTTTAAAATGGACACATACAGATAATTACCGTACACATGTCAGTTTAATTACAGGTACACATAAACACATATAGCTTCACGTGTCTGTCGGTCATGACAATAGTACACATGGATACGAACACAAAACAGTCCATTATCAACTAGTGTGTGTGTGTGTGTGTGTGTGTGTGTGTGTGTGTGTGTGTTTTATCCTTATATTTACTATATGTATCTGCAGAATCGAGTTATTAGCTCTTGGACCCCGCCTATCAAATAAATGTATTTATCCTCTTTTATATCTACTACATCTATTTCTCTCTAACTAACACACACACAAACATACACATATACAAATGCTGGGCGGACTGCATTTTCTTGGATTGTCGAAAAGCCTTTGACACAGTACCGCATAAGAGGCTGGTACATAAGCTGGAGAGACAGGCAGGTGTATCTGGTAAGGTGCTCCAGTGGATAAGGGAGTATCTAAGCAATAGGAAGCAGGGAGTTACGGTGAGGGGTGAGACCTCCGATTGGCGTGAAGTCACCAGTGGAGTCCCACAGGGCTCTGTACTCGGTCCTATCTTGTTTCTGATATATGTAAATGATCTCCAGGAGGGTATCGATTCATTTCTCTCAATGTTTGCGGACGATGCTAAAATTATGAGAAGGATTAAAACAGAAGAGGACTGTTTGAGGCTTCAAGAAGACGTAGACAAGCTGAAGGAATGGTTAAGTTAAATGGTTTTAAGTTAAATCTAGTCCTTGGAATTGTTACTGTTAATTCTTACTTTATATATTTACTTTATATATTTACTTTATATATTTTAATATAAACGTTATATATTCCTTAAATTATATTTGAAACTTTGTATATTTACATGTTCAATATTAAGTTTTATATAATATCAACTTTGTTAAGTCTATAATATAAACCGTGTTTAATATAAACTTTATATAATTACTTACTTTATGTGAACTTTATATATTTACATGTTCTGCAGAATTTAATCTTCAATAAACTTTAACGCCCCATACTGCCAGTATCTTTCTCCCCCTGGTCAGAAAATGGTCACTGCTTGCATCACAAGCGGGGATGTTTCTGGCGGGGGAGAAAGAAACAATTGCGCAGCGCGTCCCGCGGCGTTGCGCGGGCAGTTTGGGGCCGTATAAATACGGGCGCACAACGGGGCTCCGCCTCACTCCGCCTGCCCTCGCCGCTGCCCTCGCAAGTTACACAACCGTTCCGACAGGCTCGATCGCAATCTATCCAGATGAGAACACGTTCTCCTCCGACTAGACCACGCTGGAGTCGCTGTATGTTTAAAATTTGGTTCCTTTATTTATAGTTAGTATTTTTTGTGTATTAATTGATTTGTTTTATATTTTAATGACTTAGGTAGAGTGATTTAGGGATTGGGGGGAGGTGGGGTGGTACTGGGGGAGGTGGTAGCGTATGTAGTAGATTATACGAGATCTTGGTTAGTTATTATTTATCTTGTTGTGTTCACCTAGTTGTTCTTGCGAGGGTTGAGCTCTGCTCTTTCGGCCCGCCTCTCAACTGTGAATCAATCAATTTTTACTAGCTAATAAAAAAAAAATTCCACTTACACACACCCAGGAAGCAGCCCGTAACAGGTGTCTAATGCCCAAGTACCTATGTACTGCTAGGTAAGAGGAGCATCATGAATGAATGAAACTCTGCTGATTTTCGTTGGCGCCATCACCGGGGGATCGAACTTTGACACTAGGATTACGAGTCGAGAGCGCTGTCCACTCAGTTATAAAGCCCCCTAGTGTGTGTACTGGTGCAAAAGATAATTTGGGAGAGGTTAATGGAAAAGAATGATGTTTGGTGGCCTTTAAGGCGCTGGAAGAGGGTTGCCAGTTATGAATTTAAATTATAAATTTATTAAGATTGGATATATATGCAAAAGACGTTGTGAGAGATAGTAAGAAAAGTGTTTCTGACTGAGGTTAGGTACTGTGTGATTTACTTGTATGTTAGGAAAAAGAATATTTATCAGAAACATAGATGTTCTTTAGAAATGTTTGTTTGCAAATAGTTGTAAATTATTGGGTAAAAAGCCAATGGTTAC